>NC_047103.1:142822058-142862058 GCF_902500255.1 Thalassophryne amazonica | reverse complement strand
CAATCCTACCACAGAAGCACCCAGAGAACAACTATAAGACCAGCTCTCTATCAATTTCAAAGCTCCGGTCAGGCGGAGGTCTTGAAAAATAAAGTCATACTAACTTATGGTTTTGTGAAAATACTGATAGAATAACTCCATTAATGTCAATTCTGTCATTTGTACAAAGTTAAAATATAACATATTTCTTTTAATGTTGAATAAGGCACTAATTCTGAGGTTTTGTAACAAACACAGACCTCAAAGCATTCTGGGTAAAAGTGCCTCTGCTAAACACTGATTGGTTCAGTCATTCATTATGCAAACCAACATGTTAATGTGACGTGTGTTGTGTGTTGGTTTAAAGATAAATGTGCTTTTGTAAAATATTCCATTTTATTTGTAAAAATGGGCATTTTTACGGCGCCCTGGAAGTGTCATTGCAAAATGTTTTGCATGTGGAGAGAATGTGCGCATGTTTTATTAATGCCGTGCACACGGTTGATGATGTGTGCATGTTTTAAAACTTTTATGATGTTGTAAAACGTGCACTCAGTATTAGTAAGTAAGTAAATTTATTTATATAGTGCCTTTCACAGACATAAGTCACAAAGCACTTCACAGGTTAAAATGCAATAATAAATAATGAAAACAGATAAAACAAAGGACAAGGTTAACAACTGGTCAGTTCTGAAAAGCCTTATCTTGACACATAAATGTTGGCTTTACACTGTGCGTGTTTTGGCCATTTTTCAAATGATTTTTCATTCGTGCGAGAATTTTTTGGACCGAGTTTCAGGTTAATCGCGCGTCCTGCATCGTGTAGTGGAAACATCTCACGACCACCTCCTGCTGCTGAAGAGCTTCATGCATCCAACCGCAGAGCTGTCTTGTAATGTTTTTGTTGTTGTGGTTGTTGTTGTTTTGTTTTTAAACTTAATTTGTAGAAAAAAAAAAAGCCAAAAAGTTGATTTGACCACCATCTGATATAACCGGGTTAAAATAAATAGAACACTGCCATCTACTGGTACCCAGACGCTTAGTACTTCTTGGGGCGAATACTGCCATGATCACTACTGGCCAGTAGATGGCAGTAGTGGCCTTGAAAACTTGCCATACAAAATTCCAGATAATCCGTGTCTGCTACATTTAACTTTTAAGATGCGTGGAATTTAACAAACACAAATACACTAATGTCTACTGTATAAACCCAAAGAATATATTCACGAGAGATTTAGGCACTAGAGTTTAATGCTGTTATCCGTGGAGCCTAAACAGAGTGTCTGAAATGCATTTGTCCTGTCGTGAACGTCTGAGATTACCCTATGTTACCCATAATGCATTGCTGCCTGGCACAGCATGTGCTCACAAAACCTTAAAAATTAGCACATTACTTTAAAACAAAAACATATATCTGATATTTTCACTTTATAAAGCTTCAGACATGACAGTAATTTTAAATAATGTCCAAAATGAGTAGGTTAAAATTGGAACCATAAATTAAAAATGTATGCCTCCGGATGACTTGGTGATATTGCGATTGTATCAATATGGTATTAAAGGAAATTATTTTTTCTTGATCTCCAGTTCTCCTTTGCTTACAGAGATTAGAACAACATACCTATTACAAAACTTTCAAGAGGTAGGTTTAAACTGCTTTAATAGCTTTAAAAATGTTTTTTACTGTTCATCTTAGTTTATTACGTTATCGGTCTAAAAATTATCGGGCGGCAATTCATCGGAAGATAATTAGTCCGATGATGGTTTTTAAATTTATCTAAAAAGATAATCCGATAATGAAAACATTATCTTCGATAATCATCTGTTATCGGATTATCAGAAGTGTGCCCACCACTGTGTGTATGTATATATATATATATATATATATATATATATATATATATATATATATATTTGAACACCCTCGATTTTGCAAGTTCTCCCACTTAGAAATCATGGAGGGGTCTGAAATTTTAGGTGCACATCCACTGTGAGAGACATAATCAAAAAAAAAAAAAGAAAAAATCAAGAAATCACAATGTATGATTTTTTTAATAATTTATTTGTATGTTACTGCTGCAAATAAGTATTTCAACACCTGTGAAAATCAATGTTAATATTTAATACAGTAGCCTTTGTTTGCAGTTACAGAGATCAAACATTTCCTGTAGTTTTTCACCAGGTTTGCACACACTGCAGCAGGAATTTCGGTCCAATCCTCCATACAGATCTTCTCCAAATCTTTCATTTTTTTCTAGTTTCAGGTCCCTCCAAAGATTTTCTATTGAGTTCAGGTCTGGAGACTGGCCAGGCGACTCCAGGACCTTGAAATGCTTCTTACGGAGCCCCTCCGTAGTTGCCCTGGCTGTGTGTTTGGGGTCATTGTCATGCTGGCAGACCCAGCCATTACCCATCTTCAATGCTCTTACTGAGGGAAGGAGGTTGTTTGCCAAAATCTCGCAATACATGACCCCATCCATCCTCCCTTCAATACGGTGCAGTCGTCCTGTCTTCTTTGCAGAAGACCATCCCCAGAGTATGATGTTTCCACCCCCATGCTTCACGGTTGGGATGGTTTTCTTGGGGTTGTTCTCATCCTCTAAACATGGTAAATGGAGTTGATTCCAAAAAGCTCTATTCTGGTCTCATCTGACCACATGACCTTCTCCCATGCCTCCTCTGGATCATCCAGATGGTTACTGGTGAACTTCAAACGGGCCTGGACATGTGCTGGCTTGAGCAGGGGGACCTTGCTGCCCTGCAGGATTTTAAACCATGACAGCATCATGTGTTACTAATGTAATCTTTGTGACCATGATCCCAGCTCTCTTCAGGTCCTCCTGTGTAGTTCTGAGCTTTCTCAGAATCATTCTTACCCCACAAAGTGAGATCTTGCATGGAATCCCAGACCGAGGGAGATTGACAGTCATCTTGTGTTTCTTCCAATTTCTAATAAATAATCATAACAGTTCTTGTCTTCTACCAAGCTGCTTGCCTGTTGTCCTGTAGTCCATTCCAGCGTTGTGCAGGTCTACAGTTTTGTCCCTGGTGTCCTTAGACAGCTCTTTGGTCTTGGCTATAAATGGTAAATGGTAAATGGACTGCATTTATATAGCGCTTTTCCATCTGTATCAGACGTTCAAAGCGCTTTACAATTATGCCTCACATTCACCCCAATGTCAGCGTGCTGCCATACAAGGCGTTCACTACACACCGGGAGCAATAGGGGATTAAAGGCCTTGCCCAAGGGCACTTAGTGATTTTCCAGTCAGGTGGGGATTTGAACCCATGATCTTCTGGACTCAAGCCCAACACCTTAACCACTAGACCATCACCTCCCCTAAACCATCACCTCCCCCGCTATGGTGACTATGTGTGGCTATGGTGGACAGGCTGGAGTGTGATTGATTGAGTGTGTGAACAGGTGTCTTTTATACAGGTAACAAGTTCAAACAGGTGCAATTAATACAGGTAAAGAGTGCAGAATAAGAGGGCTTCTTAAAGAAAAATTAACAGGTCTGTGAGAGCCAGAATTCTTGCTGGTTGGTAGGGGTTCAAATACTTATTTGCAGCAGTAACATACAAATAAATTATTTTAAAAATCATACACTGTGCTTTCTGGATATTTTTTTTATTTTTTATTTTTTTATGTCTCTCACAGTGGACATGCACCTAAGATGAAAATTTCAGACCCCGCCATGATTTCTAAGTGGGGGAACTTGCAAAACCGCAGGGTGTTCAAATACTTATTTTCCTCACTGTAAGTCATATACATTGCATTACCTCCTGCTACTTATATGCCAGAAATTATTGTTTGTGTTTGTGTGTGTGTGTGTGTGTGTGTTTGTTATATATGTAAATATATAGACTCAAGGCTTTTTATAATGTGGGGATTTGAGGTGTGGGTGACCTTGACATTTAAATAGCACTAAAAGTCAATGGTCATGTGACCAACAGAAAGGCAACAATATATAACTTAATTTAATTGTTTAATAGCAACCATAATTGTTTTATTAACAGTCCAACCTCTATGTCATTCTAAATGAGTTTGACCTTTCAGAGTTTCCCAAGGTGATTGTATGACCAACAGAAGGACGATGTATGACTTCATATCGCCCCATAAATTGAGCATTTGTCTCTCTGTCTGTCTGGTATTTGCGGACTAACTCCGGTCATTTACCACCAAGCTTGAAATGCCTTGAAAGGGTTTGTTATGGCCAAGGCCAAGGTCATTGGTGTCAAACATGAAAGTTTAGGTTTTTTATTCCGATTTACACCAAACTTGGCACACATTTGTAGGTTGGTTCTGCAGTTGTCTGGTTGAGGTCAAATTTGCTCAAGATTAATCAATGAGATCAAGGTCATTGCTGTAGAAAGTCAAAATGAAAACTTTGCACACCAATTTATGCCAAATCTGGACATATATGATAGTGGCATCTGGAATTTCCAAGATGAGCTCAAAATTGTTAAAGGTCAGTCATTGGGGTCAACAAAATTGGAATGAAAGGACAACATTTTTTTTCACTCTGATTTGTAGCAAACTTGGCACACGTTGTGAAATTGGTCAGGCAAGGTCAAATTTGCAAAGCATCAACCATGGGCTGAAGGCCATGTCTGCCTGTTTGTTTGTTGGCCTGCTCTATCCAGGTACCATTATCTGATTTCTACCAAACTTGGTATGTCAGTGAAGGTTGACCCTAAAATGTCCCGTACAAACATTCATTGGCAATGGACACAGCCAAGGAATATTTTAACCCACATCTTTGCTAAATGTGTCACACATGTATGTGGGTTCCGAGAATTGCCCTGCCAAGGTAAGCCAGACGTCAGTAATTTGGGTGACAGGTGAAGTCAGCATTGCCAGAACCATTACTGTCTTCATGCCCATAGGGAGTAATATTCAGTGATTAATTGTATCACAGGTCGATCTTGAAGCAATACCAAACTGTTCATTTTAAATATCCCCTTGTATGTAAGCACAGGGTCAAAAATTGACTTTGACTGATTCTCTTAAAATGCAATCACTTTGTCTATCACCACTCAACCAGGTCGAATCCAAATTGGATGAAACCTCTTCAATTTTTTGTTCAAGCATCAACTCCGCCCCAGGACCAAAAATAATACTTTTGCATGCACTATAACTGTACACAAGTGTGCAAATTCTGCAGCTGCCTGTAGGTTGAGTCACTCCCATCTATCACATGACAGATTAGCATGATAAAGATACCAGAGATTACCATAATCCACATTAATTTGCATATGTTAAATCTTGTAGCCCAGATTAAATGGCGCTAATAAGATTGCATTTATTTTTATGATGGCTGCACTGAATGGAATAATGCAAAGACTTAATCAGTATAGCAGCATGACTGCTGGAGAGACACAAGCGTGGAGTCACAGAATGGTTTCAGTTTCACATCTTATCCAACCATGGTTGTCTTAATAGCCTTTCTTCCATTATGGGGGCAAATGGAGCTTCTAGGGTTTAATCATTGTTTATGTAAAGCAATTTCTATGACAGAATATTTCTATCTTTAGTGCATCTTGGTGTAAGCAGAGATATGCTAGTCAGAATGAACTGTCAAGACAAAATTGCTTTCAAAGCCCATATTATCAGTGGTATGAATGGATCCTGGCCTTGAAGACCTGTTCTGGACCCACTGGGTTATGACGGAAATTGCTACTAGCATTGTTTGGCCTCTGGACACAGCAGCCAGATGAGACTGTAGACGTTAATCACAGAAAATGCATGTCAGGTACACTGCTGATCAAAGAATTTGCCTTCTATTATATCATGCAGTAATTTTATTTCTTCAATGCGCCACCTGCAAGTTAATATTGTGATAAGGCCTCGCTGGACACTTTAGAGAATAGAATTGCAATCTCCCTTTAACTGTTGAAGCAGTACTAGGATGAATACACTAACAGGGCATAACAGTGGCATAAAAAAGTTTGGGAGCTCTTTGGCTTCTACCTTACGTATATAGACTGTATATAAAAGGTGCATCCTAAAAGTATCCAACATCATTTTATCCCACAGACACAAATGCAGCATGCAAGGTGTCATTTGGTGGAGAGGTAAAGGGAACCTTCTTGCGCATGTGTGAATTTTTATCTTATCTGCAGTGCACGCCAGTCATGAGCACCAAGCCAAAGAGCGCAGACATGTATTGCACCTCCATCAGATTTTCATGACGGAACGACTTGAGGTCAGATTTTTTTGGATGCACCTCATATCATGGATAAACCCTCTGTCACATCACCTATAGGCTTTCTGAAGAGTGGGTTTAAAACTCTAATATCATCATATTGGCAGCGCCTAACTCCACCTAATTCCCAGATAAGCGACAAATGGGTATACAGGTGAAGTGTAGGAAAGCTCGATGTGATCTGGGTGGAATGAATGAGGCCTGAAAATATTTACCTATCTTAAAGATACCAAGCCTGAAACTGGGTTGACATTACATTAGATTAGATTAATTAGATTAGATTAGGTTATTTTAGATATAACTTTCTTGATCCCTTGGGAAGACTCCCTCAGGGAAATTGATATTCCAGCAGCATTGTATAGCAGCACACAGGGTAAGAAGTACACAGAGTATAAAAAGTGAAAGTTAAAAAAAAAAGTTTGCAAATATCAATATAAATACACAAATATAAATACCAGACATACTGATCGCTACTGGTTAACTGGAGACAACTGTTCCTCTGTGTCCTGTCCTCTTTCTTCCTGTTACTCCTCCCCCTGAGTGAGGAGCTGTACAGTCTGATGGCCTGAGGGACAAAGGAGTTTTTCAGTCTGTTGGTCTGACACTTGGGAAGTAGCAGGAGGGTTTGGGTGATGAATTAACATATTTTTGCAGACTGGGTGGTAGCCTTAATAGCAGGTGGTTCTTAAAAGTTATGACCGCAAAATAGCTTCAGAAACTGTGGAACTATCGGTGTAGCTAACATTACCCAGCCATTGATATGTACTGACTATTGCTAACAGTGCACTCACTCACTCAATTGTCTTCGATCGCTTATCCGGGATTGGGTCGCGGGGGTAACAGCTCCAGCAGGTGACCCCAGACTTCCCTTTTACAGGCTACATTGACCACCTCTGACTGGGGGATCCCGAGGAGTTCCCAGGCCAGTGTGGATATACAATCTCTCCACTTAGCCTTGGGTCTTCCCCGGGGGGCTTCTCCAAGATGGACGTGCCTGGAATACCTCCCTAGGGAGGCACCGAGGGGGCATCCTTACCAGATGCCTGAACCACCTTAGCTGGCTCCTTTCAATGTGAAGGAACAGCGGCTCTACTCTGAGCTCCCCATGGATGACTGAGCTTCTCACCTTATCTCTAAGGAAGACAACATCCACCCTCCTAAAGAAGCCCATTCCAGCCACTTGTACCCAGCATCTAGTTCTTTCGGTCATGACCCAACCCTCATGACCACAGGTGAGTGTAGGAATGAAGATTGTCCAGTATATCAAGAAATGTGCCTTTTGGCTCAGCTCCCTTTTCATCACAACAGTACAGCAGAGCGAATGCAATACCACCCCTGCTGCACCAATTCTCTGGCCAATCTCAATCTCCATTGTCCCCTCACTCATGAACAAGAGCCTGAGGGACTTGAACTCCTTCACTTGGGGCAAGACCACATTCCCTTCCCAGAGTAGGCAATCCATCAGTTTCCTGCTGAGAACCATGGCCTCAGATTTACAGGTGCTGATCTTCATCATCGCCGCTTCACACTCAGCTGCAAACTGATCCAGTGAGTGTTGGAGGTCACAAGCAGATGAAGCCAACAGGACCACATCATCTGCAAAAAGCACTGATGAGACCCTGAGCCCATCAAACCGGAAACCCTCCTTCCCCGACAATGCCTCGATATCCTGTCCATGAATATCACACACAGAATTGGTGACAAGGCACAGCCCTGGTGGAGGCCAACCCCCACCGGAAATGAGTCTGACTTACTGCCGGACTTACTCGCTTTGTGAATACGGAGATTGGATGGCCCTAAGAAGGGACCCCCTCACTCCATACTCCCGCAGCACCTCCCACAGTATCTCCCAGGGTACTCAATTATACACCTTCTTCAAGTCCACAAAACACATCTAGACTGGATGGGCAAATTCCCAGGCACCCTCCAGGATCCTTGTGGGAGTGAAGAGCTGGTCGGTTGTTCCACGACCAGGACGGAACCCACATTGTTCCTCTTCAATCAAAGGTTCGACTATCAGCCAAACCTGCCTTTCCAGCATCCTGGAGTAGACTTTACCAGGGAGGCTGAGTAGTGTGATGCCCAGTAATTGGCAGACACTCTCTGGTCCCCCTTTTTTTAAATATGGGGACCACCACCCCAGTTTGCCACTCCTTAGGCACTGTCCCAGACCTCAAGGCAATGTTGAAGAGACATTGCATCCAAAACAGTCCCTCCACACCCACAGCCTTCAGCATTTCTGGACAGATCTTTCCTGGGGCCTTGCCACTGTGGAGTTGTTTGACTACCTCAGTGACTTCCACCAGGGAAATTGATAACAATCCTCCATCATCTTCCAGCTCTGCCCCTACTATCAAGGGCGCTCTGGTGTGGTGCAGGAGTTCCTCAAGGTGTTCCTTCCTGAGGTGAATTACATCCTCAGTTGAGGTCAACAGAGTCCCTCTGACTGTAGACAGCTTGGATGGTTCCCCATTTTCCCTCTCCTGAGGTGCCTCACGGTCCATCAGAAGCACCTTGGTGCCTACCAAAAGTCCTTCTCCATGGTTGGCCTGAACTCCTCCAACACCGTTGCGTTGCCTCCCCCACAGCAGAGGCTGCTGCCCTTTGGGTTTGTCAGTACATTGCAACTGCCTCCGGAGTCCTCCAAGATAACATATCCCAGCAGAAGGACTCCTTCTTCAGTTGGACGGCTTCCCTGACCACCGGTGTCCACCACAGTGTAGGATGGTTGCCACCCCATGAGGCACTTAAGACCTTCAGGCCACAGCTCCCCACTACAGCTTCAACAATGGAAGCTTTGAACATTGCCCATTCCAGTTCAATGACACAACCTCTACAAGGATGCTAGAAAAGCTCTGCTGGAGGTGTGAGTTGAAGATCTTTCAGACAGTGGCCTGCTCCAGATGTTCCCAGGTCATGCACAGTATCCATTTAGGGAATAACCCTGTTGTGTCTGATGATTTGCAGACGTTCACGCTGGATTTGGGTTTTACAGTCACAAATTGAGTTTCGCTGTAAAAAGGCTTTTTACCGGTGATACATTAGCGGAGCCGGTAAAACGGATATTTGCAAAACTGAAAAGTCTGTTTATGTTGTGATTCAGGTCGACAACCATGTGCCATACCCAACTCAGTAGATGGGTCAAAATGCATAGAACACTGTCATCTACTGGCACCCGGTTATATCACACAGTTGTCGAATCACAACTTAACAGACTTTTCAGTTTTGAAAATGTCTTTTTTTACAAATGAAAAGAAATTACATATTTTACAAAAGCACAATTATTTGTAAACACCAACACACACGTTACTTTAACTTGTGTTGGTTTTTTCATAGAATGAATGAATCAACCAATGTGAGCGAAGGCTCAATTTACCCATATTCCCTTTGGGCATCTGTGTGTGTTATGTTCAAAACTTCAGCATTCGTGCATTATTTTAAAATAAAAATATATGTGTTATATTTTCACTTTACAAATGACAGTGTTGACATTACTGTAGTTATTCTATCCAGATTAATTTGATTTATAAATCAAAAACATAAGTCAACCCTACTTTCCTTTTCAAGGTGTCTGCCTCACGGCTGGACCACTACATGCTGTGAAGGATAATGAGTCTTCCTTACAGCAGTGGGCATGGTGCACAAAGACAGACGTGCTGACTCATTGGCTGTGTTTGGGTTTGTGATCACCTTTGATTCAATCAGAAGCACTGGTGGTGTTAAAACTCAAAATTGGCTTGTTAGTAGCTGAGAGTGTACCCGAGGCAATACTTAAAGTTATCGGTTAGCTGTAGCTTCTGATAAATTTTTTGGTGGTTTATTGGTTTAGCATTATAAAAGATAGTGTTTCAGTTAGCTGATTAGCAGTTATTGAAGCTAACTTTTTAGTAGCTGTACCACCACTGGATTTGCTGTTATTCTACATACTGAAAACATTTTCTAACTTTGCAATTTTATTATATTGCAATGAGTACCTAAATTGTGGGGCAGCATAACATTTTTTTTCATAAAAGTTTTACATTTGGTGATAAAAGCACGAAATTTGGCACAGATGTAGCCAAACATATTCCAAAATAAATAAATAATTTAATGATTAATAGTTATTAATACAGATGCTAATTTGTATTAACTAATATTAATAGTAATGTTATTCATGTTATTAATAGTAATTAACTATTCAAGAATAGCTCATTTATTAACTATTACCACAACCAATAATTTGTTTGTGTAACAAACTGAAACTAGAAGCACTCAGAGAGTGCAAACCTCCGCCAAGGAAATGGGGTCACTGACGCCATAACATCTACACACCGTGGAATCATTGAACCTAAAAAAGTGTAACAATGATGTTTGCTCACTAGTAAAAAAAAGTTTCATCTGGATAGCATGTATCCTTAGCGCTTGGTATCACAGTTTATTGCAACTTGCACCTTTCCCAGAAGCTACTGTCATCTGAGCACTGATATTGATATTGCATGTGCTTATAGACAAAAACAAATAAGAGACTAAATTCAATTTATTATTCAACCAAGGCCATAGGGTCACTGACCCTAAAGAGATTCCCTCCTTGGCACAGTGATCGATTTCTTTTTGTCTATTTCTCTAAAATTGTACATAATAATCATTAGATTATTAATATATAAACAAAAATAAATTTAAGAAATATTACAATTTGAAAACAAATGCACCCGAATGTGATGACAGCTGCAACTGCTTAATGCTAACTTTTAACATTGAAAATGCCATAGACATGCTAATGCGTCAGCATCAGGATCCGGATCGTGATCCGGATCACCACTAAAATTTAATCACTTGTTCCTCTTGTCATTTCCAACCTCCTTGGCAGAGGTAAAAATACATTTAAGAAATATTACAATTTGAAAACAAATGCACCCAAACGTGATGACAGCTGCAACTGCTTAATGCTAACTTTTAACATTGAAAATGCCATAGACATGCTAACACGTTAGCATTGGGATCTGGATCATGATCCGGATCACCACTAAAATTTAATCAGTTGTTCCTCTTGTCATTTCCAACCACTCCACAAAATTTCATCAAAATCCGTTCAAAACTTTTTGAGTTATCCTGCTGACAGACAGAAAAACAAACAAACAAACCCGACCGAAAACATAACCCCCTTGGCAGAGGTAATTAACCTTTCTCACCATTTTTACTGTTTTTACCCTACATAGTCCAAACTACACCTTTATGGAATCGTTATGATCAGACAGATTATGTGGTATATTTTCAGTATGATTGGAGCATTTTTCTATTTTCATTTTGAAAATTGGCTGCCATGGGTATACTGAAAATTCAAAATGGTCCACTATCCAATTTTGTATTGCCCCTGTGTCATATTTTTTGTAGAGATTTTGTTATTCCATATACTGACTGTTTGGTATAATTTTATTCTTCTTATTATTTTAATATTATTATTATTTGTACTTTCTGCCAAAGCTTCTTCACTGATATCACAGACTCTTATACAATTGGAAAACCGTTTTCACAAGTATATATTAAGATTTATGTGGCCATGTGTTGTCACAGGTTGATGATTTTGGGCTTGCATGGTTTCAAATATATTTGGGGAAATGTAAAATAAAAAAAAGGCTTTTTATCAGGTCTAAACCTTTGCGATTGATACAGTGCTTGGACAAAACATTTGTTCTGATCACAAGTTGGTCACAACCAAACAAAGACAATAGGACAGTAAGTAAGGGTCAAACTAAATATACAATAATTGCAAGATGAATGCTAAACAGAGGATTGATTCACACTGTCTGACCTCACATTAGGCCAGCTTTGCATTCATTAATAACCATTATGCTCATGATAACAAGCTTATCAAAAGAGTTCTTTGAAACAATGTTAAAAGAAAAATCAATTTATGTAAAAGATACATAGGCTCATGATTGTGTGAACATTTATTTGCATTTAATTACTTAATCATTCATCCCTGACCTGATTATAATTAATATGTGTTTTATACAGCTGATCTATGGTAATAGCGATCATGTTTGTATGAACCCATTAGCCTTTGTGCTGCAGAAATCCAACTTCAGGCACTTGAACACACCCATTTTGTGTTTGTGTATTTACAGTGCATACACAGTTATGCAAATGTACACAAGAACAGACGCACACACGTTTCCACTTGGGCAGATGAACTTTCTACAACTTTGAACAACAAAGTTTCATGAGTGACACTTGCAGACAAAAACTAGGCACGCGTTTTCTTGCACCATTGTTACAAAGTGTTCTATCAACAGAAGGAGGGTGACCCTGAGCCAGACACTTCCTGCCCTACAGACATGAGAAAAACATCATTTTTCCTGCACGCATATGCCAAATCATTTATTTTTATATAACGGCTGAGTGGATCCTTGTCATTTGATTGGTGCTTTGTATGTCACGTGACATGGATTTGTCATGCCATTTGTGTTGCGTTACATTTAAAGTGCAATTTGGTTCCATATGTTTGGTACCACTGCATGCTGCGAACCCCCGGCCACTACTGGGGGCAGCATTTAGCTAAATGTGGCGTTTGTTTTGCTGACGGACGACGATTTGAAGGAGCTAATTGATGGTGCTAATTCTTCAAACACACACACACACACACAAATCTACTGCACTGTAAGCCATCTGGAGGCATGAAGAGCTGTTAGGAGGATGTTAGAATGAAAAGCTGGACTAAATTCTGACTAATTTCTATCTCGTATCATTAAAAAGTTATTCATAATTTAGTAAAACTTGTACTTACCCGTCGTATACGATGGCGAGGGTTAATGACAACTCAGTCTCACGGCAAGTCGTGACTTTAGAGGTAAAGAAGAAGAGAAGAGTGAGAGCTCAACAAAAGATCAGATGGTGGAAGCTGAAAGAGGAAGACTTTTGTTTGAAATTCAGTGAGGAGAAGCAATGTTGTACAACTGGAAGAGTACTGCAGATGTGGGGAAAGAGGCAGCTAGGAAGGTACTTGGTGTGACAAGGCAACCCAGTCTCACCGCAAGTTGTGATTCAGCAGCATGAAATATACAGTAATGTATTAGTTCATGATATTGTGACAAAAAGCGCCTCATTTTCTTCATGGCAGCACAAATTCATTCTAATTCATTCTGTGATGGCTGCACAAAATTAAAAGTGAAGCGAGCGGGGTCGGGTGGTTACGGCTAGGGTGGGGAAAGGAGTAGTATTAGGTTATGGTTAAGGTTAGGGTTGGGGGTAGGAGTAGGGTTATTAATAGTGAGTTAAAAAAAATCAAGAAAATTTGACTCATTTTGTCACGGGAGCACGAAAAAAAAAACGTGAGACTGGGCTGATTAATGAACATAGTTACATGTAAATATGCCAGATTATAGCAAGATGCTAATTTACATCCGTAGTCCCAGACTAAGACCACACAACACACAAAATAAATTAATCATGACAGAAAAACAATTAAAACAGAGTACACATTCAAATATTTACAATTCAAAGTAACAATAGATAGATAATAAGTAGCCGACAGGTGGAGGAACCAAAAGAGCATATGAAAACCCAACATCATCACAAAACACAATGCTAAAGGGCTAACATTAGCATTAGCCGAGTGCCTCCATTGTGAGTAAAGGGATTTATAATGTCCTTAAAAAAATACATAAGAGTTACGATTTGGGTTTGAAAAATATTATTGCACTTCAAGTAATTTTATACGTTGCTTGGAAAAAGGATGTGTGATTTTAGTGTTACCTGGAAAGACTAACGAACTAATTTAATAGACACACAACAATATGCTATGGTCATGATGGTAAAAGCTAATGATTTATGCACTGTCTTTGCAATTTCACTAATGGGTGTTACAAGAAGGTGTCACAACGGTTAAAGTTAGCATGGAAACTTACTAGCATCACACAGCATGATGCTAATAGACTAACATACACATGTAAACCCACCAGCATCACAAAACACAATGCTAAATGGTTAACATTAGCATTAGCTGAGTGCCTCCATTGTGAGCAAAGGGATTTATAATGCCCTTAAAAACACTTTCACAGGAAAACTCAAAGAATTGTGCATTTGAACATTACATTTGGAAGCCATACTTGTGTTAGTGGAGTTGACCTTTAGAAGAAGAAGAAAAAAATGTTTGGGATGGATGCACATCACAGGGCAAATTAAACCTTTTTATCTTTGATCCTGATTCCTTTGACCCCAAGTACTCAATCAAAGTTTGATATACTGTTTTACCACCAGGTAAAGCTGGCATTAGTGTGAGTTGGTTAGGGTTGAGAAACAGGGTTATTTGCTTAAATAGTCTATTTTTGGTTTTCCAGAAGAATCCCATCTTTCCAGAAGGAGCGCTCTTTGCAAGTTCGTCCACAGCTGCTTTCCAAACATGGATCGGTACATCCCCACAGGACAGACTGCACTCCTCCACCACCCCCTTCCTGTTAATATGATTACACAGCCTAGAACTTTAGGATAATTCAAAGCATCTCCACAGCTAATTCTGGCGACGCGGCCCGGGTGCCACATCGACTTATAGCTGCTCCCTGCATGCTAAAGAGAGCATAAGAGTTGACTTATTACCACACAATACTGACTAAGTGGGAAATCTCTTTGGACATGGCGGCCCACCATATGCTCGATTTAATTTGATTTTCCATCCAGGCTTTAGCGAAAGTTTCCACAGCGAGAGAGGCCGAGAGGGCAGCTGAAGCTTGTGCTTGATTTATGCTTTCAACCAGGGGCCAATAAGCCCTGATTTGGTAGAATAGAGCACTTAGGCTTTCAGCACAAAATAGATTAAGCCTAATCCAGAACTATAGGCAATGCTTTCAATGCAGATCTCTTGTAAATATGCATTTTGTGGGAGTGGAAGCTTAATCCGCAAGTTCTAAACCATGCTTAAACAGACATAAGGTGCACATTTGAACACTTATTTGACCATAATAGCCCGAGTTTGCATCATCAGCGCCAGCCTGCAGGCACTGATGGAATTAGTAATCATCTTTTTTCCGTTTTTTTTCTGTTTTTTTTTTCAGAATCATAAAATTGAGCAGGTATTTGGGTTGTTGTTGTTTGACTGGGATGAGTGAACACACTTGATTTTGCTGTATTTGAGGATTTGGCTCATGTTTGCAGGCTGAATAATGAAAAGATGCGATGGATGCACATCCGTGCCAATCACATCTTCCCTGCTGCATTATCATCATAAAAAGCAACAACCAAAAGGATAAAATTTCAGTGATGCGCAGTGTGAATTTTGAACAAAACACTTGGGCTGGAGTTGAAGCTCAGACTGTCAAATGCTGCTTCTGAATTAACCTGCAACCTCCATCCTGCCAAGCTACTTTTGTCATCATTCTACTGCCCTCTACGGGTCTTCATCCTCCCTTTTTGTACCCCCCACCCCATGCACATCACCATATCCCCTTCAAGAGAGCGCGCATGATGCTGCTTTTCATTGCCTTGTCTTGACAGTCACAAGATTATTTATTAATTAATTTATTTATTTTGTGGGGAGGGGAGAGTGAGCACGCAAGTCGATTGGATTTATCCTTTTTTTTTCTTTCTTTCCCAAACGATTTCTGCTGTTGGAACCGTCGCCATAGGGATGCGCTACACCAGCCGACATCAAGTTCCACTAGTTGAAACGTCGGTGGGAAGATAGCAGCTGCGTGTGCGCGTCCCGGGGACATCATGCCATGACCATTGCGGGACCAGTGCTGTCGGGGGATTCTTCGTTAATTCTGCAAAGGAAGAGGAGCGCATCCAGCGGATTTTTTTTTTTTTTTTTTTTTTTTTTGGGATGATCGGCAGCTGAAAAAGCAACAGAGCAGCAGATCTGGACATAAACTGATACAAGCTGCACCGCTGCTGGTTAGCAGACGAGGAGGGGATTCGATTCGTGCGCCTCTTCGTCAGTGCGCATGGATGAAAGTCACGGTTAAAATGCATGCGGCATCCAACGTCTGATTTGAGGATTACTGCGTCTTTTTTTCTTTCTTCTTTCTTTCTTTCTTTTTTTTTTTTTTTTTTTTTTTGGTCATGTTTGAACTTTTGGTTTCGGGATGGTCTTTTATTTTTATTTATTTTTATTTTTTTCCAGAAGATCTATGCGCGTATGTCAGAACGTGCGCACCCTCTTTATGGAGCTAAACGCCAGAGAGACTTGACTTTAGGGCTGCTTTTTTTTTTTTTTTTTTTTTTTTTCAGGTCGACACACACGCACCCCCCCCCCCCCCCCCCAAAAAAAAAAAAAAAAAACGGAGAAAAAAGGAGGGATAGTGAGATCCATGTTTTCACGAAGATCGGACGAAACAGAAGAGACATGCGTGATTTATTTTTGCTTTTTTGTTGTTGCAATTCATTTTTTGTCGGGATGCTTCGGCGTTGACCGGAGGATCTGTACGGTAAGAGGACAAAAAGATGCCTTGTGTTTCTGCTGCCGTTTTATGCGCTGAGCTTTGACGGGGAGCTGTCCGTGGTGCTGAAAAATCTTTTCTGCGCTACGTTGAAGTTGATCCGGATTCATGATGTGCGGAGAGAGGAGAGAGAGAGAAAGGGAGGAAAAAAGCGTGTGCAAATCGTGCATTTTGTGCATTACAACACACACACACAACACCACAGTCTCACCACAAGTTGTGCACGTGCACGCGCCAGGGTGTCACGATGATGATGATGATGATGATGATGCGCCTCCAGAAGCGGCGCAACAACCGCGCGTCGCTGCGCGTAGGGGAAAAAAAAAAAGAAGAAAAGACACCGAGACCCGCGATGTGCCCGCGCACGATCACGCGCTTTGGTCGGACGGAGAAGGAGCCGCATCCGTAATTCCTATGCAAAACATGTGATTACATCAACACACATTAAATTCATTAAATTCGATCCAAAGCAATCAACTCCTCTTATTTCTTTTCTTTTTTTTCTTCCCTCCCCACCCGTGGGCAGAAGAAAGAGGCTTGAGACTGTCGCCTTCTTCCTTCGATCAATTTCGATCCCAGGCCGGATTTTTGTTTCATTTTCCTTTCGTTTTTTTTTTTTCTTTTTTTATTCTTTTTGAGGTGGACATAGGCTGCTTCTTTCTGTCGCTCCGTTTTTCTCTGCAGACATTTTAAGGCGCACCGGATACCAAACGCGGAGAGAGAGAGAGACATCTCCTTGGACAGATGTGCAGATAAGAAAAGGGATCTGACAGTTTTTATTATTATTGTTTTTATTTGTTTTTTTTTTCGGATATGCGGGGTGAGTGAGGAATCTGCATGCTTTCACCTGAATTCTATGTTGATTTGGATCTTGTGGGGACAGGGGGTGGTGGTGGTATTGGGGGGGGGGGGGGGGGGGGTGTTACTGAATTAGTAAATTCCCGGATCTCTCAGTCTGTGCAGGGATGGCAAAACGTTGTTTTTTTTTTTTTGTTTTTTTTCTCCTTCCTTTTTCTTCTTCTTGTACCGAGATGGATTGGGAGCAATCTGAAATGCGCAGTACTTGTCTACTGTGGCTGTCTGGGGTGTTGACTTGATTTTATTACCGTGAAAGTGTAAAAAAAAAGAAAAAAGAAAAAAATCTATATATATTAATTCTAATCTGTGCCTCCTGATAAACAACATATCACATCTGCATAATGGGCAAACACAGGCTTGTTTGTCTCATTATTCTTCTTAAGTCAGCATGTGTTGTGCAAACACGTCACACGTGTCTTTATGTGCATAAACCCGATCCCATCCTGTTCTTTTCCCTCCGTAGATGACACCTCATACTGGTACCGCGCTTGAGTGAGCTGGGGCATCCTCTCCCAGGAAAATGCATACCTGGACCCTAAAATAATCCTGCTGATTGCATCATCTCTGAGGCTGGCTGAGATGTATGACAATTATGGGGAGATCTGCCGAAACCTTTGCACGTGCGAGGAGAAAGAAGGGATCCTGATGGTGAGCTGCGAGAACAGAGGGATCATCAGGCTGACAGAGATCAGCCCGGTCCACTTTTCTATGTATCACCTCCTGCTGACAGGGAACCTCCTGAAGAAGCTGTCGGTCAACGACTTCATCAACTACACCGGGGTGACCATCCTCCACTTGGGAAACAATGACATCTCTGAGGTGGAGTCGGGTGCCTTCAACGGACTCCAGGGATTAAAAAGGTTGCACCTGAACAACAACAAGATTGAAGTTCTTCGGGATGACACCTTTGCAGGACTGGAGGCTTTGGAATACCTACAGATTGATTATAACTACATCTCCAATATAGAGCCCAATGCATTGAGCAAGCTACACCAACTGACAGTTATGATTTTGAATGACAACCTGCTCTCGGCTCTGCCTCCAAATATCTTCCGGAGTGTTCCCCTTACGCACCTGGACTTGAGGGGGAACCGATTAAAAATGTTTCCCTACATCGGCCTCCTAGAGCACATGAACAAAGTTGTGGAATTACAACTGGAGGAAAATCCTTGGAATTGCTCCTGTGAGCTCATTGCTCTGAAAGCGTGGCTGGAGAGTATTGCCTACACAGCTCTTGTGGGAGAAGTGGTGTGCGAGACACCATTCAGGCTCCACGGTAGGGACTTGGATGAGGTGTCCAAGCAGGAACTCTGCCCTCGAAGACCCTTAGATGACACAGTGAGGCCTGCACTCCCTAGCAGCACCAGTGGATACTATCAAACCACACCTGCTGTCACCACCTCTGCCACCTCATCTGCAGTGTTTAGGTCCTCCTCTAGGCCTACCAAGGGCACACGGCAATTTAACAGAACTAGGTTAAAGCCCACTTCCCGAATACCAGGTGGCAGCCCATACAACTATGGCCCCATCATTGCTTTTCAGACCAAATCCCCTGTGCCTTTGGACTGTCCCACTGCCTGCACATGCAACCTGCAGATATCTGAAATTGGGCTAAATGTCAACTGCCAAGAGAGAAAGATAGAGAGCATCTCTGATCTAAAACCCAAGCCATACAATCCTAAAAAAATGTATCTTACTGGAAATTACATCCCTGTGGTACGGCGATCAGATTTTGTCGATGCTACAGGATTGGATTTGTTGCACCTGGGAAACAACAGGATAACTTTGATTCATGACAAAGCATTTGGGGATTTAACCAACCTGCGTAGGCTGTATTTAAATGGTAATCTCATGGACAAGCTTACAGGCGAAATGTTTTTTGGTTTGCAAAATTTACAGTATCTTTATTTAGAGTATAACAAAATCAAAGAGATTGAGGCAGGAACTTTCCGCTACCTTACTCATCTCCAGCTACTTTTCCTCAACAACAACCTTCTGAAAACCTTACCTGGGGGCATTTTTTCCAGCCTCTCGCTGTCTAGGCTTAATCTGCGCAACAACCAATTCCAAAACCTGCCCGTGAGCGGTGTTTTAGACGAGTTGAAGCTCTTAGTGCAGATAGATTTGTTCGAGAACCCGTGGGACTGCTCTTGCGACATAGTTGGGATGAAGATTTGGCTCGAGCAGCTCAGCGCTGGCACCGTGGTTAATGAGGTGGTGTGCGAGACTCCGAAACGCCACACTGGAATGGATCTGCACTCGATCCAGTCCGAGCAGCTTTGTCCGGATTACTCTGATGTTTATATCTCACCGGCTCCCCCTACGGATGAGCCCAAGGATGACAAGGTTACAACCACAGAGTTGCCACAGAAGTACAACACCCATAGTAGTGCCGTGCCCCTCTCCGTCCTCATCCTCAGCCTCCTGCTTGTTTTCATCATGTCTGTCTTTGTGGCTGCAGGTCTATTTGTGGTTGTAATGAAACGGCGCAAAAAGTCACAGAGCGACCGCACGAGCACCAACAACTCAGACGTCAGCTCCTTTAACTTGCAGTACAGCCTCTACAGCAACCGCTCTGGACCCAAAGTCAAAGCCCCTGCCAGCCATGTCTACGAGTATATCCCACACCCTATGGGTCACATGTGCAAAAACCCCATTTACAGGTCAAGAGAAGGCAATGCTGTGGAGGATTATCGAGACCTCCATGAGCTTAAGGTCACCTACAGGAGTACGCCGGAGGAAGAACGAGATAGCAGTACGATGAGGAGCCCTTCTTACAGCATTAGCACCATCGAGCCACGTGAAAACCCCTCACCTGTCCAAGATGCAGATCATTTCTTCAGAGGCATCCTGGAGCCAGATAAGCAGTCCCCCCATCAGTCCATCCCCTCCATCCCAGCAGGCACCAATTTAGAGTATAAATACACGGGACCCGTGGCATACACGTACAACCCAAATTTTGATGTCAGACGTCAGTTCTTGCACCCAGAGAGGATAAGAGAAACGGTGCTGTACGGCACGGCACCCAGTACTGTTTACGTCGAGCCCAACAGAAACGAATATCTGGAGCTTAAAGCTAAACTGCAGTCTGAGCCCGATTACCTCGAAGTTCTTGAGAAACAGACCACCTTTAGCCAATTCTGAGCAGCAGAACTATTAAACACCCCCAACCCTTTCCCTGAATCAGCGGCTCAGTTGTTCGGGTGCCTTGGCACAGTACAAACAAGCAAAAGCAGTAAAACAAACAGACAAACAAAGAAATAATTCAATCAAGCGGGGTGTGCCGAACAATCTCGTTCTTATTTCTGAAACATTACATGGCAAGAATGGATACAGCTTTCATGGATGAACAAAATTACTTAACTGATGATGCAAAATCTATTTTTCTACATGGTGGAGATTGAATAATAAACACAAAAATGTACAGGTAAATCTTACCCAACTTCATTTTCAGGAATATAACCATACATAAGGTATATTGTGAATCAGAGGAAGAATAAACAAATGTTTATAAGGTCACTTCTGGACAAAAAAAACAAACAAAAACAAAACAAAAAAACAACTGTACAGCAGATCATCAAAACTGTGTAGGACTATTTTCTGCTGTAGTCTGTAAGTACGTATTTATTGATATAATCTGCCATGTCTTTTCAAAACTTTTGATTCTCCATCAGAATTACCTGTGTCATCACACACCATCATCCTCTGGAAAGGCTTATGTTTGTACTTTCATTTACTGTTGCTCTTGCATTGTAAAAGTGGCTTCCTTTCTCTTTTTTTAAGAAAAAAATGGCACACCCCCCCACCCAAACATTCAAAAACGACTCCGTCATTTGAAGAAGATGAAGAGAAAAAGGTGTCTTTGTATGCTTTCTGCACTTTTTTTTGAATTGGAAGGTAACATAACCTTCATGAATTCTCATAAAAGGAGATTATTATTATATTAAAATGAATATGGGTATTCATTCTTAATATGTAGAATTGATATGTTATCAAAGCAAAAATACAGAAATGATATTTCAAGTATTCATTATGTTGTGTAATACTGATATTTTATTCAATGTAACACCTATTTTTATACAAGTATTCAAAAATTCTTTATCCCAATTTTTGTTTGATTGCTTTGCATCAATTGCACTATATTGACCAATCTATGTTACTGTCATCAAATAAACATGATGTCAGGTTCATACAGTGTGCATACAAGGAAGCCAAGGCTGTTTTTAATGATGGATTTGAGCTGATTTAAAATGCAAACTTTGGAACGTGTCTGTAAAAACGTGTCAGAGCTTCAAAGTATTAAAGGGGTCATAATGCATACCGTTGCACAAAACTAAAATAGATCACCTGGTGTCTTGAACATAGATACCAATTTAGTAATGAGCAATACAACATTGACAATGTACGACAGAGTTTTAGGGCCACATAGAATTTCTTTTTTTTTTTTTTTTTTGGACTTCGAGAATAAAGTCACAATATTACAAGAAAAAAGGCGTAATATTACAAGAAAAAAAGTTGTAATATTATGAGAATAAAGTCTTAATTTTACGAGAAAAAACTCGGAATATTACAAGAAAAAAGTCGAAATATTATATTATGACTTTTATTCTCATAAAATTACGAATTTATTCTCGTAATATTATGACTTTAGTCTTGTAAAATTACGACTTTATTCTCGTAATATTATGACTTTATTCTCAAAGTCTAAAAAAAAAGAAATTCAATGTGGCCCTAAAACACCACCGTAACGAGGCAGTGCATCCTGCAAATTTAAAAAAATGCATAATAAGAAATTATTTAACAGTTGTCACAGATGTCTAAAATGTACAGTGGCTGAGATGAGAAACAGCACTTTCAAATTAAGGCAACACCTGCTAATGCACAAAACAGTTACCAATACAAAGAAAACAATTTTATCAATCAAACAACAGGTAAAAAAATGTCAGAGATTAAAAAAAATGCACAGATGCAGTGCAAATATCCATGGCACAAAAGAAGTACCAACAACAAAAATAGGTTTTTGCCAGGAAGACTTTTATTCTTAAGTGAGCTATATTAATGTGTTTTAATATTTTATTTGCAATGCATTGAACAGTCTGGTTTTGTGTTTGTGTGTGTGTTTGTGGAGGGGGGGCACTCTTAAATAACACAAAAAACATTTTAATTTTGGCATGAGGTGTGTTTTTTGTCTTAGGTGATTTGAAAAAGCCTTTTTTTTTCAGAAAAGTGGACTGGAAAGACCTTTGTCATTATGACAGGTTGCATGATGTCCAGAAAGTATTACATGACATTCTTAAATACACAACACAGTACATGTGGACGATGTAAGAGACTAAGAGCTTTACGAAATGACATCTCCACAATATTAAATAAAAAAAGAAATGGTAATATTTAGTGGTACTTAAACTTACATCGGCTTGTTAGAAAGAAATTTCTCGCAGAAGAAAAACATTTTTCGCATTTCCATTGAATTCAATAATTCAATGGAAATGCTGTCATTTTGCAAAACTTTTTCTCAACATTCTGAAAATATCACAGTGCTTTTGTCAGATCTGTAATAGAAACCCATGTTGTGTTTTTGAGTGTGTGATGTGAATTTGAGACAGTCACTTTATCAAATTAAATTGTGACATGAGCTATATGTTATATTTTCTCTCTTGCATTTGCAAAAAAAATAATGAATTTAAGAAAAATCCCCAATTCCCAAGACATTTTTGATGCTACTGTCTCTTGTAGAACTGAAGCAAGTGTATCAAGGCGAAGTCCACATTGAAAAGATGTTCCCAGTATGACATGGTAGAGCCTTGGTTTAAATACAAGCAGTGTGTGTGTGTGTGCGTGTGTGTGTGTGTGGGGGGGGGGGGTTCTATATACCCAAACATTGTGGGTCTTCGGCTGCGTTGTCTATGTGGCATTTTAAAGAGAATTCCAGTGTCATATTGTCACCTTCCTAAAATAATGAGGTCATTATTTTAGGAATATGGAAAATCAAGAGACAGAACTAGCTTTCTGACAGGATAAAATTGTGTAAGGTTGTAAAATTAATGAAAGCTTAAATATAGAAAAATAAAAAAATTATATAACATAAACAACACATCAGGATCTGATGTCCTCTGTCCTACCAGGTTTTGGTTTGTGGATGTTGGTTGACATGGAAAAAAAATCTGTTGGTAAACATGTTAACACACTGAAGCAAATGATCAATGAATAAATAAATAAATGTCTTCTATTATATGATCATTATGTGTCAACGTGCTGAAGTGATCCGACTGCACATCAGAAACAACATCTCAAGCCTCAGACGGAGTCAGCCAGTGAACGCTGATGATGTGCGTGTATTTTAACTGTGACTGTCAGAGGGCAATATTCCAGAATTGCCGATGCACAAAAAAAAAAATCACCTGAAGTTCTAAGCTGTGTATTGTTTAACCAAATCTTGCTTTTTTTTTTTGACATCCAAAACAATTTTTTCCTCCCAAGTTGGTATGCTCATGCAGCTTGAAATGATGGCATAAGAATGCTTAGCTAATCAGCGTTCGCTATTTATTACAAAAAAAAAATAAATAAAAATTTTCCCGTCCAGACCCACAATGTTAGATGTAGAAAAATGGGACAGTTGATTGAAACGTGCTGGTGATGGTGAGAAACTGAGTGGGGATTCAGTAATTGGGCGGGTAGTCAGGAGGATTGGTGCTACAGTCCTATTAATCCCTGCCCCCGAGCTGTTTAATAACTTTTAGGACAATTACAATGAATCCTCAACTACATTTAACTGCTAAAGGTATACAAGAGATTTTTGCACAATATGACCCCTTAATATTTTCTAACCAGTTGACAGTCCATCAGTTGAGCAGAACTGAAATTTCAGCAGCTGCAGTTGTGTGTTGGAGACAAAGCAGATGAAGATAGTTGCTTCATTCAGTGGGACAGGTAGTGCCTCAGCGAGGACTGGAATCAATAGCCTTCAATCAATGAGCATTATCTGAAGCTGTATCTGTGCAATCACGCCATGACAACTGCAACTGCATTGCTGCTTCGCAAGACAGCTGTTGGTCACTTCCACAAAATGTGGTTGAAGGGTGTGTGGAGTAGCAAAAGTGATAAAGTGATAATCTCCCATTTCTCTGATGCACGTCATTTTTTGATCTATTTGTGATTTTTTTTTTTTTTTTATGTGAGTGGTGTTTGGTTTGGAAATTGTTGAGATTTCTTTCTGTTTTGGTGCCTACTGCTTGTTTGACCCACTTAAGCCTAGTATGCAAAGCAGATCTGTAAAACATGCAGAGGGTGCACCGTGCAACCATTTTCAGCATCACTACTTAGAAACCTGGTGGTCTCTGGAGAGGATTAAAAAAGGAAAAAAAAAAAAGAAAAACTATTCCTGACTGAGAATAAAAGATTCAATTATTCAGAATTTTAATCACTCTGACAATTTCTTACAGTTACTCCCATCCCAGATGTCAGATGTACTGCAGCCAACTTTTGCATTGGTTTCAATTAGTTTCATTAAGGTGCCAGCTGCTTTTTTTTTTTTTTTCTGATTGGCTAAAAAAAGCAACAAGAAGGCAAAAATAATGCAGCCTGCTCTGGTGCCCACATTTACTCGATCTTTTCATAGAAAAAGAACAGAAGGCACCATTTGGGAGATGAGATGAGTGTAACTGAGTGTAACTGTTGACGTGTCATACATGTAACAGGGCATGTGCATCATAAACAAGACGTGTCATCGCCAGCATTCAAATCCAATCGGGCAATGTAGTAAGAAAGAAAAAAATAGGTCTTTTTGATAGCGTATTATGATTAATTGAAATACAAAAAAACCCCAAAAAAAAACAAACAAATGGATCATATTGGAAGGACACTCTCAGAGCGCATACCTCCACCAAGGCCAAACAATCCTGGAATTTTAATAGTAATGCATCAATCACAAAATGGTTGTGTGTTTGTGCCCTATTTCCCATGAAGCAACTATTTAAATAAGCAAGCTACAATAAATGTATTTATTTATTTATTTATTTTTTGTCTGTGACAGAGCGGCATCCAAATGTAGACCTTCACAAAATTTCATTTGTTGATTGTTATGGGATAAGTGTGAGTGACAGCTTTCATCAAAATGTATATTTTTACAAATCTTTTGGAAATTGATGAAAATGCTGAAAAAAATATTGTCTTTCTGCTATTCAAAATTAAGTAAAAAAAAAAAAACATCCATACCATCTGATACCAGATTTGAATTTATAATTCTTAAAAAATGTATTCAGTTTTTGTAAATATTGTCTGCGTGCTAAAACTAAATGATGATGATGATAATAATAATAATAACAATAGCAACAACAACAATAATAGAAATTTTTCATTATTAAAAAAAACTAAACTAAACAAAAAGCAACTCAGAACCAGATCACAATCTACAGTAAATTTTCTGAGGTGTGCTGCTTGTCATCTTGTTAAAAATCATTGTGATAGATACACACATTTAATTTGATCTTTTCATTTTTAATGTTAATCATTCTACAAAGCTTTCTGATGAGATTGAAATGTGCAGAATAATACAGATAATAACACTTTTCACATGGTCTCCTAATTTCCCTTTCATTTGGTTAAAATTATTTGGACAAATTCACTAAAATATAGAAAAGGCTGAGTTCATTTGATGAATGCCATTGTTAAAATGATCCAGTACCACATTGTATAATGTTTAAAAAAATGTGCAAAATAATAAAATAATAATAATAATAATGTCTTGAAGACATCAAAGTTCATGGGTCTCTCAACTTGAGCTTGATTTTGCCTGACTGAATTTGAATTTTTTTTTTATTTGAAATCAGCCTGAAATGTTTTGATCAATCTTCCGAGCAACCATGCAGCGTGGTGGATTAGCAGTTAGTACTGTTGCCTCACAGCAAGAAGGTCATGGGTTTGAATCTCACCTGTGGCCTTTGTGTGTGGTGTTTGCATGTTCACCCTGTGCTTATAACTGTCCAGGTCTCCCTTGCAAAAGAGGTGTCAATCTCAATGGGACTAACATGGTTAAATTAAATTAACAGACAATAGTAAAATCAATCAATAAATTAAATACAATTGCCTTTAGTTAACATTGCATTGGAATGAGAGTGCAATGCGTCTGCAAAATTTTGGTAATTACATCTGTCAAAATATCACATATTCAGCTCAGAAATGTCGGATTCTAATAATTCCAAGTGATAGTCAGTGAATATCTTATTTTTAGCCCTGTTTTAACACAATCATGTGCATTCATTATTTTATATATTACTTTAAAGATAACTGAAATATTGGCACAGGAGGAACATGCCTGGGTTTGTTCAGGCAGCCAGACATTTTTGTTTGCATGCAATTCATTAAGTTTTGTTGCTAATCACATTGTCCTGGTGGCCACTAATGTCACTCACTGTTGCTTTCAAAAAACCTTTGGCACATGTAATCTTTTAAATACACCAACCACTGAGGACTGGGGTGTAGAATTGCATCAAAAATTATGGTTTTCATGTCTCCAATATGGCAACAGAAAGAACTCGCCTTGACTTGTGCACAAATATAGAAAATTGGGTCCAGAATTGTCCTTTTTTTTATTATTTTTAAAATGTATTTTATGTTTTCCCCATTAGCATGTGATTGAGTTTATTTCCATGTTTACTGTATATCTTGTCTGTTGCTCACTTTCAGCAGATATGCCAGAAAATCGGTTTTAAATTTTATGCATTTGTTTGTCATACAATCTTCAACACCGAATGACTGTGAGGTCGGAAATTTAACGAAATGCTAAAATTACTGGAGGTATTTATTTAGTTAGTTAAATATTCCTGTTGTATATAGAAACCTGGTCAGAATTATTCTCACCCCAACATTTTAAAAACAAAAATTACAGTATCTTCAGAAATAACTGCGTTTTTGTGTAATCTGCATATTTAACAATGTCAAAAAACAATGCATTTATGTTGAGGAAAAAATACTGGCAGAAAAAAGGGTTCATGCCACAAATATTCAGAGAGTGCTGAATTTACAAAAAGTCATCCTTTGAGCTACAGGTATTATACATGCACATTTCTAACTCAATTAAAATGTTATGGAGTTAAAATCAGTAATTTTTGAATCACTCATGTTTCTTTGGAAAAAAAAATTAAGCTGAAGCTTTTTGTTGGTATAATAATAATAATAATAATAATTATTATTATTATTATTAGTATTATTTTTTTTTTTTTTCTTGAAGATCGAAAAAAAAATATCTTCTGCATTCCAATCAGCCATGATTGATTTTACACACGCGTGCGCACGTGCACACACACACACACACACGCACACACACACACACACACACACGCACACACACACACACACACACACACACACACACACACACACACACACACACACACACACACACACACAGGGGTGGGGGCAAGAGGATTATCATGAACTCTGTCTCCAAAATTCAGGGGTGACATTTATTCTGACCAGGAATAAACCTGATTGTTACTAGCATTGCTTTCTCGTCTTTGTCATACACTAAAAACACTTGCGTGCAGTAGCATCTGCTGTGTGTAAGTGTTTGTTAAAAATTACAGTATTTACCATATGTACTACAGTGCCAACATCCATAAAAGAAGGGCTCAAAAGGTCAAGGTCACTGGAAATATTTGCTGTTTTAATTTTTCCCTTCAATGATATTTGCTGTACATATGTTTTCTTGTCATCAAGCATGTCTTATTGCCCAGGTCCAAAACAACAATTTTTGACTTGTTAGGTCAAAGGTCAAAATCATTTGATGCTGCTTTTTCTTCCTAAAATTGTTTCATAATCAACCAGTAATTGCTTAGAGGTGAGGAGTAATGTGCTCACTATCTGGTGAACATATTTCTCTGTCTTTTATTTTAGGGGAAAATGTTTGCAATGCTCATTTTAATCATTTCTATATTTGAAAATAATATAAAGAACAATGATTTGGTTATATTTAAGAATCTGTAATTGCAGCATGATCTTCTCTAAGAAATATTTTGAGTGTGGCCCAGATGGAAATTTGCTTTTTCCATTTCCTAGGGAATCGGGTTTTAAAGGATAAAGTTCACCAATCTCTAGAGGGGTGGAGCAGTATGGTTGAGCACAATTACAAAATCACTGAATCATGCATTCCAAACAGGATTGTTATTACTGTACTATGGCGGGCCCAGCTGTGGTCCTACAGCAGCAGTGCTGATCTTCATAATGCTGTTAATCAAGCAATGGAAGTGCAAGGTCTTAAATCAATGAAAGTATTTCTGTTGGATTAGTCCATTTCCAGCCAACCAGGCTTGCATAACTCTCTATAAAGCTGTGAAACTACTTCAGTGCAAAAAAGGTAAACTTTTTCAGTGGTCAACATCTGTATTCAGCCTAAGAATTTCTGAGGTGAAATCATTTGAAATGTGTTGCCTCATATTACCCAAAGCCCCACTCGTTTGTAGCTAAACCTATTGTGCAAATCCTACATGGGGGGTGATGCAATGCAAGGTATGATGTAGTTTCAGATTGAGTTGGCATGCAAGTCTGGCTTTTTTGCTCTTGCAAGCAAAGAAGCTATGCAGAAAGTTTCTGCACCAGACACCTGATGATTTCGACGTGTGCTACCGTACTTTTTATACACATTTTCCTTTCAACCTGTTTTAGGATTAACCAGTGTGGTACGATGCAGTGCATGAAATCCGTCCAAGCTCCGTGAAGTATTGGCTCATCACTTGGCTGTTTTCACTGTACGAGTTTAAACTTGCAGGCAGATATTTTCCAACAGTGTTACTGGAAATGGCGAGCTATTTAGATATTTCTGGATTTGATTTCCTAAACATTTGCTGCAAATTGAATTACTGAGCGTGTTGGCAGGCTTTATGTGTTTATGGTAAATAAAGTCAGCTTGACTGCAACAGTCATCAACTTTTACACTTCAAAATGGCTTGCGACCATATTCCATGTGCTGTGCTTAAGACACAAAATGTCAAACATTTCTCCTTTCTTTTTTAAATATTTGATAATGCAATGGGCAACTTTATTTACAATGACTTATTTTTTTATTATTATTATACTGAGTTATTTGTAAAGTATGTGGGTATTACAACCCCATTTCCAATGAAGTTGGGACATTGTGTAAAATGTAAATAAAAACAGAATACAATGATTTGCAAATCCTCTTCAACCTATATTCAGTTAAATACATTACAAAGACAAGATATTTAATGTTCAAACTGATAAACTTTATTGTTTTTGTGCAAATATTTGCTCATTTTGAAATGGATGCCTGCAACATGTTTCAAAAAATCTGGGACAGTGGTATGTTTACCACTGTGTTACATCACCTTTCCTTCTAACAACACTCAATAAGCATTTAGGAACTGAGGACACTAATTGTTGAAGCTTTGTAGGTGGAATTCTTTCCCATTCTTGCTTGATGTACGACTAAAGTTGTTCAAGAGTCTGGAGTCTTCGTTGTGATATTTTATGCTTCATAATGCGCCACACATTTTCAATGGGCCACAGGTCTGGACTGCAGGCAGGCCAGTCAAGTACCCACACTCTTTTACTACAAAGCCACACTGTTGTAACACATACAGAATGTGGCTTGGCATTGTCTTGCTGAAATAAACAGGGACGTCCTTGAAAAAGACGTTGCTTGGATGCTTGGATGGCAGCATGTGTTGCTCCAAAACCTGGGTGTACCTTTTAGCATTGCTGGTGCCATCAGAGATGTGTAAGTTGCCCATGCCATGGGCACTAACACACCCCCATACCATCACAGATGCTGGCTTTTGAACTTTGCAGTAGTATCAATCTGGATGATCTTTTTCCTCTTTTGTCCGGAGAACACAATGTCCATGATTTCCAAAAACAATTTGAAACGTGGACTCATCAGACCAAAGCACACTTTTCCACTTTGTGTCTGACCAGCTCAGGCCCAGAGAAGGCAGCAGTGTTTCTGGATGTTGTTGATGTATGACTTTTGTTTTGCATTGTAGAGTTTTAACTTGTAGTTGTAGCGAAGAACTGTGTTAACTGACAATGGTTTTCTGAAGTGTGACTGAGCCCACATGGTAAGATCCTTTACGCAATGCTCTTGCCTGAGGGATTGAAGGTCACAGGCATTCAGTGTTGGTTTTTGGCCTTGTCGCTTACATGTAGAAAATTCTTCAGATTCTCTAAATCTTCTGATTATATGATGGACTGTAGATGATGGAATTCCTAAATTCCTTGCAATTGAATGTTGAGAAACATTGTTCTTAAACTGTTGGACCATTTTGTCACACAGTTGTTCACAAAGTGGTGATCCTTGCCCCATCTTTGCTTGTGAATGGCTGAGCCTTTTGGGGATGCTCCGTTTATACCCAATCATGACACTCACCTGTTTCCAATTAGGTGTTCTTTGAGCATTCATCAACTTTTCCAGTCTTTTGTTGCCCCATCCCAACTTTTTTGAAATGTGTTGCAGGCATCCATTTCAAAATGAGCAAATATTTGCACAAAAAACAACAAATTCTATCAGTTGGAACATTAAATATCTTGTCTTTGTGGTGTGTTCAATTGAATATAGGTTTAAGAGGATTTGCAAATCATTGTATTCTGTTTATATTTACATTTACATTTACATTTTACACAATGTCCCAACTTCATTGGAATTGGGGTTGTAATTCAGCATTGCAAATTCTTACTGACAAAAGTTATTTTACAGATGGGTTGACCAGCTGTATGAAAGCTGGTTGTATGTATGCATAATGCATAAGAATATTACAAACAAGTTAGGCTGTTGCCATCATCTGTCATTTTGTCAACAGAAATATTAATATTATGAGGCACTTGTTATGAAAAAAGATGAAAGATATACTACTACTACTACTACTATTACTACTACTAATAATAATAATGATAATAATAATAAAGGATTATTACCTGAGCACAAGGTCTGTACAGGAAATATCAGACTGGGGTGTTGTCAGTACAGACCCAATTTAACTTCAATTTAGTTAAATTTACTTCATTTGCAAAGTGCAAATCACAACAAAGCTACCTCAAGGCGATTCACACAAGTAAGGTCGAACCTTACCAACCCCCAGAGCAAGAACAGAGGCGAAAGTGGTATGAAAAAACTCCCTCTGATGATTTGAGGAAGAAACCTCAAGCAGACAAGACTCCAAGGGGTGACCCTCTGCTTTGGCTATGCTACCAACACACTTCGCTACCTCATTCACTTTGCTCGGTCTGTGTGAAAAACAAGGTCTGATATTCCCATATAGACTGAAAAAGCAAGGTTGATCAGTTGTTATTTTATATATATATATATATATATATATATATATATATATATATCCATCCATTTTCTTCCACTTTATCCGGAGTTGGGTCAGACAGGAACTTCCGGTATCACCAGAATATGAAAGCTGCTGACGGTGTTGGGCTCGTAGTCAGACCTGTTTTCTTTCTTCACCTCGCTGAAGAACTTGCTCACAGATGGTCCGGTTGTTAGCTAGTAAGCTTTCAGTCTTTGTGTGCGTGTGTGTGTGTTTTGATGCTCTTTAGATATTTTTGGAGTATGTTCATGGTATGTTCATGTCTGACTTGGTTTTTCTAAACGTGTTTTTAGCTTTCGGTTTGTAACAAATCTTATCTGCATAGTTGGGTTGGCTTGTTTTATGCTGGACGCCTTTCCTGACGCAACCCTCATTTATCCGGGCTTGGGACCAGCACTCAGAATGTACTGGCTGCACACCCCATGTGGCTGAGTTAAGTCGCAGTCGGAATGACAGACTCATTCAAGGTGGAGGTGGGATTACACCAAGGATCAGCTCTGAGTCCTTTCTTGTTTGCAGTGGTGATGGACAGGTTGACAGATGACATCAGACAGGAGTCCCCATGGACTATGATGTTTGCAGATGACATTGTGATCTGTAGTGAGAGTCAAGAGCAAGTTGAGTCTAGTCTAGAGAGGTGGAGATATGCTTTGGAGAGAAGGGGAATGAAAGCCAGTAGAAGCAAGACTGAGTACATGTGTGTGAATGGGAGGGAGCCCAGTGGAATAGTGCAGTTACAAGGAGCAGAAGTGTGAAAGTAGATGAGTTTAAATATTTGGGGTCAACTGTTCAAAGTAATGGAGAGTGTGGTAGAGAGGTGAAGAAGAGAGTGCAGGCAGGGTGGAGTGGGTGGAGAAAGGTGGCAGGAGTGATTTGTGACTGAAGAATACCAGCAAGAGTGAAGGGGAAAGTTTACAAGACGGTAGTGAGACCAGCTATGTTGTACGGTTTAGAGACGGTGGCACTAACAAAAAGAGAGGAGGCAGAGCTGGAGGTGGCAGGGCTGAAGATGTTGAGATTCTCTTTGGGAGTGACAAGAATGGACAAGATTAGGAATGAACATATCAGTGGGACGGTTTGGAGACAAAGTCAGAGAGGCGAGATTGAGATGGTTTGGACATGTGCAGAGGAGGGACCCTGGGTATATAGGGAGAAGGATGCTGAGGATGGAGCCACCAGGCAGGAGGAGAAGAGGGAGGCCAAAGAGGAGGTTCATGGATGTGCTGAGGGAGGACATGCAGGTGGTTGGTGTGACAGAGGAAGATACAAAGGACAGGGTGAGATGGAAACAGTTGATCTGCTGTGGCGACCCCTAACGGGAACAGCTGAAGGTGTGGTCGTTTTAGTTGATAGATATCCTCCTTAATATGTTGTTCGTAGACATATTTGGTATTGATTTTTGTATTTTGTTTTATTACAAAAGGCATTGTACATGTCTATGGTGAATGATGTTGGGTTTTGCAAAGCTTTGAAGTACACATCTATCACGTCTTTGTACTCTTCCATAAACTATTTTGTTCTGGTTGGATTTTGGTGGATTTCAGGTGTTGCCATTTGAGAGCCTCTGTGACAGATATGAAAATTCCTCATTTGCTTGCTATATGTAGAGATAGCTCCAGTAAGAGACTTGTTGACCTCAGCCTGCTTCCCCAGTGAGGGCCAGTGCCCTTCGTTGACACGTGTAATAAATTAAAAAAAGAAAAAAAAACACACCACTTGGGATGCGAACTTGAGCCTTTCAAAACCTCTGATCACCAGAGACTTTACCACTGAGCTATAGAGCTGTTCTTTGAAAACTGCAGGAAGCTGCCTCATGTCAGCAATGACATGGAAATATTACAAAAAAATTTAAAATCCCACACCATATAAAAACACCGCATTTATCAAGCGAACAATACAAATACGAGGGCTGTCCATAAAGTATAGGTCCTTTTTATTTTTTTCAAAAACTATATGGATTTCATTCATATGTTTTTACGTCAGACATGCTTGAACCCTCGTGCGCATGCGTGAGTTTTTCCACGCCTGTCGGTGACGTCATTCGCCTGTGAGCACTCCTTGTGGGAGGAGTCGTCCAGCCCCTTGTCGGAATTCCTTTGAGAAGTTGCTGAGAGACTGGCACTTTGTTTGATCAAAATTTTTTCTAAACCTGTGAGACACATCAAAGTGGACACGGTTCGAAAAATTAAGCTGGTTTTCGGTGAAAATTTTAATGGCTGATGAGAGATTTTGAGGTGATACTGTCGCTTTAAGGACTTCCCACGGTGCGAGACGTCGTGCAGCGCTCTCAGGCGCCATCGTCAGCCCGTTTCAAGCTGAAAACCTCCACATTTCAGGCTCTATTGATCCAGGACGTCGTGAGAGAACAGAGAAGTTTCAGAAGAAGTCGGTTTCAGCATTTTATCCAGATATTCCACTGTTAAAGGAGATTTTTTTAATGAAAGACATGCGGGCGGATTGCAGCGTCGGCTCGCAGCCGCCGCGACGCTCCGCCACAGGAAAAACACCTCCGTTGGAAGCCTTAAGGACAAGTTGGAACATGTCCAGCTGTTAAACAATTTCTCATATACTCACTCCACTGAAAGCCATCAAAAGCCGCCTGGTGTTTTTCCTGTGCCGCTGCACCGCGCCGGCTGAAACCGACTATATGCATACTAATGCATACTATTATATGCAATAATGCTAAAATCATAGCTGCCTCCAACGCCTCGTACACCTGTTGCTACAACTATTTGCCCACACCAGTGGCTGAAAGACACAGTGTGCCCTGTGAGAGCCCATTCGATACCTCTCGCGGCAGGTGTCGGCCAAATTCCAGGTGACACATACCAACATCTACACCGTTCGCTTGGCACTTAGAAAATGGGTGGCCAGTCGCGCTGTCAGCACAAAAACAGTCAGCAGACAATTACTTTCTAGCTGGCAGTGAAATTTGTCTAAGTGCTCCCACGACTGTGAAGTTGCCACGTACGTATATGGTGTGCCAGAGTGTCGGCTCCCTCCACAACACGTGTGCATGTGCTCCCCCCCCGCAAGAGAGGCATCTCTCATTTGATAACAGAGAGACACCTTGGTCTGTGTACTGAACGGACGGGGACGTGGCTGGCTGCCAGCAGCTGTTGAGACATCTCTGGTCCTGGATGTCACAGCTGCAGAACACATACCATGTTTTGACAGACATACGAGCGAACCACGAAAACATTGTTGTGATTGAATGGGACCAAATCCCACCTGTGGCCTTTCTGTGTGGAATTTGCATGTTCTCCCTGTGTTAGTGTGGGTTTTCTCCAGGTGCTCCGGTTTCCTCCCACATTTAAAGACATGCAGGTTGGTTGAATTGGAAAACTTAGAATTGTCCAGGTCTCCCTTGCAAAATAGATCTCGATCTCATTAGGACTAACCTTGTTAAATTTAAATAGGTCGAAAACAGTCTTTCAGGCCTAAACACTGCTGATAGCATAGTAGTGTCTATGTTCACAGTCACACATTTTTAAGACAAACAACATGAACCCCTAAGTGCATTTTGTTGTAAAAAAATAGATAAAAGTCATATTGTACAAAATTACCACTTTTAAACACAATGGGCCTCATGTATCAATGTTGCGCACTTGTGGCGTAAATTTACGGCGTAAACTTGAAATACACCAAAGTCACCGTGACATGTATCAAGCAGTGCGCACCTGCCCATTTCTGGCGTACGCCTGACGTGATCTTGATAAATGCGGCGGGTGGAAACGATCGTAATTATAATAAACACGCCCATAAATATTCAGACTCCGCTTCAGACACACCCTCATTTTACGACATGGAAGTCACGAAGACGGCAATGAAAAAGAACTCCACCAATCACGACGCGTGCCAATAGAGCATCAAAAGCGGCTGTCGTATCAATTGTTTTGTAGTATATAATCAATAAAGTGTTACAGTGGTCCCTCATTAATCGCTGGAGTTACGTTCTAAAAAAATAGCCCATAATACGCGAAACCGCTACGTAGTCAGCGTTATTTTTTACAATTATTATAGACGTTTTAAGGCTGTAAAACCCCTCACTACACAGTTTATACACTTTCTCAATCAGGCATGAACATTTTCTCACTTTTCTCTCAAACACACTCAAAGTTCAAACCTTAGTACGAAAATAATACCAAACTGTTTTCAGGCCCAAACATTTGTTTGAGAAATAAAAATAGAACGTTTTCCTATAAATAATTATGATGGCATTTAGAACTAACAAATTAATTTTAACGATCAACGAATGAGGACGGACACATAAGAAATTATTAATAGTGACTCATCAGTATTTCACAGATCGGGCCTCTGCGTCCTGACGCCGCGCCTTTTCCCACTCACATCTCGCTGCAGCAGGTGTTTGTTTCTGTGTGACAAACACAGTTATGAGTAGTTGTTGGCACGCTTTTCTCTTCTGGGCAACAATATTCTTATAAACAGATACGCAGAACACAGAACACTGTAAAAAAAAGGCATGCAAAATTGGACTAAATACTCCGCGAGACTCCGAGGCCACGACAGGTGAACGGCGTTATATCGAGGGACCACTGTATTCTCTTTTCACATGTCAATAATTCTTGACGTGAATATTTGCTCGCTCAATTAATAAGACACGCCTAATCTGTCAGATTTCTTTATTTTTTAAATGTATTTCTGTATTTATTTTATTGTGACAACCGAATGGAGACGACAAAACCTGGCTGCAGCACGGGCGAATTAAGGGAATGATGAAACTACAGTTGTTATTATCAATTTCATAGTCTAAAACGATCACACCACATGAAGTTAAGCTCAGCGCTGCTCTGGCTCCAGGCTTGAAGTCTGGAGAAAAAGGCGAGCAGCGCTTTCCTTCCTGTCAGTGCTGTGGCCACGGATCGTGCTCCATAACAATCCAACAAAGGCGGGATTTGTATTGATTATTATGTAGTATAATCAGGAAAGTGTTATTTATGTAACATATGCATTGATTTGTATAATGGCACTGTTTATCATGTTATCATCACTGTTTATGATTCCAGTGCTGGTTCATTTTGGTGTATAATTTACACCACCTCTCCACCTGGTGTATATTTTCAGTGCAGCGTACGCCAACGACCACATTGATAAATGCCAAGTAGCGCAGCCGTTTTGGCGTACACCCCATATACGCTCAAATATTGCCGTACGCAACGTTGATACATGAGGCCCGATATAACTTTCTCTTTTTTACAAACTAGGTAATAGCACCTGTGTATATAAAGAAAGTAATGGCAAGAGGAATCCAATCTTTGACCCCAGTGAACTTGACCTTCACTCAAATGCTTGTAGTCAGGCTGATCTTGCAAAGGCAAATCTGTAATCCCGGTAAATGTGTGCCACATTTGATCCAAATCAGGTTGAAAATCAAATTACTTGACTTTGACCTTTGCCACAATGTCAGGTTAAACCATCACTGATGTATTAAGTTTGGTGAAATCTTCAAAAGGATATGTCGGAAGGAGTCGGGCAGCAAACAGAGAGGCAAGCATGACCTTTAGCCAAGTGACTGACCTTTGGAAAATTTGACCTTGCTGGGCAATTCTACAACCCACCTCCATATGTGTGCCAGGTTTAGTGCAAATCAGTGTGAAAAATGTTGTTTTTGATATTTGAGCCCTAATGACTTTGTCCCCAGTGACTGACTTTAAATGTGTGCTAAATGTGGTTGACATCATCATGAGAATCTAATTTTTTTTAGCCTTTGACGCCAAAGACCTGAACCTTTGCCAAAATAAACCCTTCAGGGCAATGGTAGGATTGACTTTCATCCAAGTTTGGTGAAAACTGGACAAAGGACCTAGGTCCGAGGAGAAAAGTGGAACAAACACAGACTGAAAAATGTCCATCAAATTAGTATGATGCATATTGATTTCAAAACATCTACTTCTCAATGTAATCGAATTGTAATAAAAAAGGCAGCATTGGCTTGCAATTTAAAAAGTAGTACAGTCCAGTGCCATCACCATCATACTGGTGTCCATTTTGCCATGTGGACATCTTGAGATGTGATTATGTTGGGTATGCTGTATTTTGTTTTAAATAATTTCTGGGTGTTACCTCCCAACTCCATACTAATTTTGTATAATGGCATATCCTCTTATAAATCTGTGTGTTTGAGACATGCTGGAACTTTTGTTGTGGCATATGGCCACCTTTCTGGAACTGGCTCTGATGACTCTATATATGTGTCAACCCTCCTGATGTGACAAATATCGACCATCTGGAACACAAAGAAAGCAGTTACATTTTACACTTTATGTCCCCACGCTTGGATTTTACCACCCAAAGTGCCGCCAATATGTGTAAATGATAATTAGGTTAATATGTAGCCACCCTCTGCCTACAGAGGCAGATAGAGGGGGCGGACATTTTCCATATGCTTGAGTATTGCTTCACCAACCCCCCGCTGGAGATGCCTCTTCCTCTGTGCTGCCTGACTGCAACTCGGTGGTCGTTGTGATGATGTGAGCAATTGAGTTCAAGGAGATCTGGGTAATTGAGAGGGCAGGGATGGCGTCTGACAGGCACCGATGGCTCCAATGATTACTTTAATCAGAGTGGTTAATGGAATTCCTTCAGGCATGCATGAATGCTCAAATGTTCATCAGCACTCAACCGATTTTCATCTCTTCTCCTCCTTCCTCTCAATGCAATAATTACAGATCAGGTTTCTTCCCTTTTTTCAGTACCATAAAGTTGTGTATTTGATTAATTGGTAGCATGTATACTATGCATTTGATTTTGTTGTTGAAAAAAATTATATATATATATATATATATATATATATATATATATATATATATATATATATATATATATATATATATATATATATATATATATAAACAAATAATGAATGTTTAAGAGTTCAATGGTACGAATATTTCATGAGGTGAAAGCTGGAACATACCATTCAACAAGGCAAAGCCGAGTTGAATGGTATGTTCCAGCTTTCACCAGCTTTCACCGAATTAAATATTCTTTCCATTGAAAGAATGTAAAAACATTCATTATTTGATTTATATAATGGCTAAAATAGATCCTTGTCATTTGATATTTTATTAATTTATAAACAACAGAAAAGGGACCTGCATTTTGGTGTTCCACTGCTGCTAAAGTCCAAATTGTGACATGTCGTCTGGTGATGCAGTGCACTGACTTCGGCCTTCCATAAAAAAAAAAAAAGATGGTGTAATTTCTCAGTCTAGCCAAAAATCACATCAGCTTTTCATCTTTTCATCTGAACAGCTCTTCATGTATCCAGATGACTTGCAGCAGAGTGGATTTTGTGTGTGTGTATGTGTGTTTTACAAGAATTAGCACCGTCAGCTCCATCAAATCGTTGTCTTGCTTGTGTCATGCTCACACAACCGGGTTGGCACTTGTGCACACGTGTACTATAAAAAAAAAAAAAGACTGTGTACATCCTTAGTGCAGCGAAAAAAAAATCACGTCCGAAATTAGTCCAGCCTTTCATTCTAACTTCCTGCTAACAGCCTCCAGACAGTGCATTGAATTTGTTTTGTGTGTGCGTGCATGCGCGCGTTTTGTGTGTGTGTGTGTGTGTGTGTGTGTGTGTGTGTGTGTGTGTGTGCAGAGTGCAATGGTACCAAATGTATGGAACCAAATTTGCACTCTAAATGGAACCAAACTGCACTCTAAATGCAATGCAACACAAATTGGTTGAATAATCCATGGCATGTGACATAAAAGCACCAATCAAATGACAAGGATCCACTCAGCTGATATATAAATAAACATATATATATATATATATATATATATATATATATATATATAAAAAGGGTGTAACAATACATGTATTTCTATTGAACCGTTTCAGTACGGGACGTTCGGTTCGGTACAGGGCTGTGCACGGGTGAGTTCGCGTGTTTACCGTAATTTCTGGACGATAGAGTGCACCTGCATATTAGCCGCACCCCCCAATTTTAAAAAGAAAAAAGAAATTGTACATAAATAAGCCGCACTTGTCTATAAGCCGCGGGTCTCCACATTGCAACATGACATATTTACACAGATGTTAGACAGAAAGCATTTTTAACTTTTAATTAAATACATTCCATAAATGCTTTTTTCCCTGAAGTGTTACACGTAAATATTGACATCATCCAGTGCATGCGCATGGTGTCCCTGCTCCACACGGACAACTGAGTAATTTTATAAATTTTCTTGA
>NC_047103.1:142669558-142817058 GCF_902500255.1 Thalassophryne amazonica | reverse complement strand
AAAATGCCAAAATTCCCTGACTACAGCTTCATAAATGTTAGAGCCCCTTCACACATAGTGTGAAGTTTGGTTGAAGTGCGCATGAAGGAAGAATCATGAGCAAAACATGTAAAATCACCCCTGCCTCGAATGCCTCATGCACCTATTGCTACAACTATTTGTGCACCCCAGTGGCTGAAAGACAGAGTGTGCACTGTGCAAACCCATCGATCCCTCACGGCAGGTGTCAGCCAGATTCCAGCTGACATGCACAAGCATCTAACACCGCTCGTTTGGCACTTAGAAAATAAGTGGCCATTCACACTCTTGGCATGACAGCAGTCTGCAGACAATCAGTGTCATGCTGGCAGTGAAATTTGTCTAAGTGCCCCACGAGTGTCACTTTGGTGTGTGTGCACTAAGGAGGTGTGTCCGCCCATTGAAGCAGCTGTGGAGATCTGTCATTGTGGACATCCCAGCTGAACCACACGTACTGTGTTTGGACAGACATGGACTAACAACTGCCCACTGTGACTTGCATGTGTCTCTTATTTGCTGTCATGACGTGGACATAAATAAAAACATATATCGTTGTGGCGATATATGCTCTGGGCTGCAGTGTGCGCGCTTTCCCTCACTGTAGCCCATTGATAGGCTACCCCAGGTTGAAACGGACCATCAGATCAGAACATGCAGCAGCCAATCTGACTTTCACGTCACCCATGTGAGCTCTGTTCTATATGACTAGGTGTCAGTTCTGGCGTGCTGTCCACAAGACACAGGTGTCGGGCAGGACACGCGTGCCAGCAGATATGGACATGACAAGAGCGAACTGCTTCTCATCCATGTCATTTCATGACTGTATTTCTGTGACCATGGGTCATCTACAGAGGAACAGATGGATCATATTTGTATTGCCCACTTGATAAGAGGGCAATGTGTTTTTTATGGTGTATGGTTTCATTTTTTTATTGATTTCAGGCATTTTCCCCACAACATTTACAGGTCAGTGATGGTAGCTCAGTGGTAAAGTTTTGGGCTGGCAATCAGTCAAGTGCAGGTACAAATCCCGTGGATGCTATTTTTTTTTTCCACATCTGTGGTGCAGTATGGTTCCACAGGTACCAGCTGGTTTTTATATTTTATTTATTCCACATCAGCGGTGCAATGTGGTGCACCTCGCACTGTGTTTCTGCTTGAAAGACTCCTTCGCATACATGAACCCTCGCACCGCGATCGTGCACGCCTGCCCGATGACGCGATGTTTTGTGGTCGCTAATTCAGACTGTGTTGCACTGTTTCGCCATTTTTGACCAAACTTCGCACTATGTGCGAAGGGGCCTTAAATATTTTCAGTTGTCTAATTCCTCACTCCCAAGTGAGATAAACCTGGTATCTGGTTTGTGGACAAGACTAGACATTTAGGGGTGTCATCTCAGACTTTGGGAAAAAACAGATCAACATTTTTCACAATTTTCTGGCATTTTATCCATTTGAAGTTTTCACCAAACAAATATTTGATTACGGTCATGGGATCGCATCATCCTGGTCTTTTTTGAGTGAATGTAAATTGACCGTAGGTGTGCATGTGTGTATGAATGTGCTTGTCTGTCTATATGTCAGCCTGCAATAGACTGGCTTTCTGTCCAGGGTGTACCCTACCTTTCACCTTATGACTGCTGGGATTGGATCCAGCAACCCATGAGCCTTGACTGGAGTAAGAGGCTATAGAAAATGAATCAATGAAAGTAATCTTGTGCTCCTATTGCAAATACTTGTGAAAATTGTGCTCCTGATGTACATTTTTTTTACAGTGCCACATCCACAAATCCTGTGATTAAAAAAAAATACATAAATAAATAAAACTAGAGCACCACACGCACAGAGTGCAAACCTCCACCAACACTAGTTTCCAATTCCGCGTTTTTACCTTTGAAAAAATTTCAAGTTCAAGGTCTTGTTAGAATTGGCTTTTCATAAGCTAAATTAGATGTGATCAAATGTCAGCAGTATGTATTTAGTTCATGTACTTCAATCAAAGTTTTTTGTGAGTTTTTTTTTCTCAACATTTCTGGTTTCTGAATTCTTTTTAAGATCATTTTCACAGAACATTTGATATCTCTGCTATGCACAATTTGTCATTGCTTTTTTGGCACTTGGTTTCCGACTGATAACTGGAAGATAGACAAATGAGCATAAAATTGGAACCTCAGATTAATTTTGCTGGTGTAGGTAAATCCATAACAGAAAAATGAGAGTGACTGAGGAACTTTTGATTGAGATATAATACAAAATGTACACCAAATTAGATTTTCAATATTACATTTAAATGTCCACAAAATCCACAATCCAGCTCAGATCTGGATGAGACTTTGTGAGGTGATAATGAGTGCCAGTCTGCACGTCATGTGCAAATGCGAGAGTGATTGGGGCATGTTTGACTGAGATATAATGAAAAATATACATTAATATGGGATTTTCAATGTTAAATTTAATTGGCCACTGATCATCTCTCTCTCTCTCTCTCTCTCTCTCTCTCTCTCTCTCTCTCTCTCTCTCTCTCTCTCTCTCTCTCTCTCTCTCTCTCTCTCTCTCTATATATATATATATATATATATATATATATATATATATATATATATATATATATATATATAGATATCAGATTTTATCCTGATTCACTGTCAGTGATATATATAATAATAGACATTTCAAGATTATGCTGGTCCTTCAAACTAAATCTGGTAGTTACATTAACAGAGAAATAAAGTGTGATTATAATATAAACTGGATGTTATCTGTGCTGCCATACGTACAGCACTCTATAATAATGTATTTCTGTGTTATATTCATTACTGTATGAGCGTGCAGGAAAAATGAGTTGGAGGGGTTACATTATCATGTTTCATGTTTTATTTATTTATTTTTTTTTTGTTCTTTCCTCTGTGCTTCTTTTTCTGTCTGTATTTCCCGGCAGCACGTCTGACGTTTTTTTTCCCTTCATTACTTTGTGTTCCCACTGGGCCATCCAATACTATTCATCAGGCTCCCGTTTTGTTTGTTTGTTTGTTGCGGCTGCACCCGTTGATCTGGAGCTGCAGCAACCTTGTCATTTGATAAATGGCAACCATAGCATTACTGACTCCCCTAGCCAGGTCCAGTGATGCCGGGCCAAGAAAAAAAATAAATAAATAAAAAATAGGTTGATGTATGGCTTCCTTCAGTGTGTCAAGTTATTTAACTAGAGGCATGGTGCTCCTGTGCACCAATGCTTAGGTGCACTGTAGCATCAAAGAGTATGTTGGCAGAAATGGGCAAATCAGTCAGTAATAATGCACAACATTGTGGTTAATGTCATGTTTCTTAGGTGACTTGCAAGTGACTTCTGTGGAACAAATATAGGACATGTCTGCATTTAGGCTAGTATCTCACAGAGCAGCGAATGCTAAAATACGTTGTGATTTTTGGATTCCCCAACTTTGTTGGTGGTAATCAAGCCCGTAATCTCACTGAGCGGCAATTGCTGGCAAACATATTAAATTTCTGCTGCCCTTAAGCAAGAACTGCTTTATCTGGCTACTGCTGCAGTTTTCCTGTTGCAGAAAAGAAGAAAAAAGAGGAAGAAAGGAAGAAGAAAAACTCCATTGTTTGGGTCAGAAAGTTGCTGCGAACCAAAAGGAACTGTCACGATATGTATTACAATCATTTAGAAACACAGCTGTTTTACAAACATTTGCAACTATTTTACAAATGTTTGCAACTAATTGCAGAAAAATACATTTGGTAAGAAATACTGAACATGTTACAAATTTATTTGCAGTAAGAAATATTGCTTATGAGCCTAAAAACTGTTTAAAAACGGTTTTGCTACCTTTTACGAACCCTGAAGAAATCTAATATTCACTATGTTTGCCAGCATTCACCAATACCCAAGGCTTTAACGTGTACAGGTTTGAGATTAATGTTCATTTAATTGAGGTTATGACACATGATCCAACTTGTTAATCAAATGTATGATGCTGTCTAAAAATATGATCACTTTGTTATCATATTTTTAAACAGCATTACCAGCAGTTATACATACCAATAACTGTTGGCAGTCTCATTCACATAAAATCCTTAGAAGATTGCCTTGCAGCAGTGAGAAGTTGGATGTCTAGAAACTTCCTAACTCTGATAAGACTGAAATGATGGTTCTTGGTCCGGGTAGACATCGGCATCAATTTGACCAGTTAACGCTCAGCCTCGGCTCGTGTGTCATACATCACACTGACAAAGTGAGGAACCTTGGGGTAATTTTTGATCCTTCGTTGTCCTTTGGCCTCCACATTAGAAATATTACGAGGACTGCTTTCTTCCACCTGCGAAATATAGCGAAGATTCGTCCCATCCTGTCTATGGCTGATGCTGAGACCCTGATCCATGCATTTATCTCTTCTAGATTGGTCTGCTGCAATGTTCTATTTTCTGGTTTACCACAGTCTAGCATTAGGGGTCTCCAATTGGTTCAAAATGCTGCAGCCAGACTTTTGACACGAAGCAGAAAGTACAACCACATTACACACATTTTGGCATCCCTTCACTGGCTTCCTGTCCCAGTGAGATCAGATTTTAAGGTTCTGCTACTAACCTATAAAATTATTCATGGACTGGCACCTCCCTACCTAGCTGACCTAATTAAACCTTACGTACCGGCCCGGGCTTTACGTTTTCAGGGTGCAGGACAACTTTGTGTCCCTAAGGTGAATAAGAAGTCTGCGGGTCACAGAGCTTTCTCTTATCGTGCCCCTGTTCTGTAGAATGATCTCCCTGTGCCAATAAAACAGTCAGATTCTGTGGAGATTTTCAGTTCCAGACTTAAGACGCACTTATTTTCCCTTTCATATGGCTAGCATACTGGTACAGTTTTGTTTTACACTTTTTACTCTTTTAATTCATTTACTAGTAATTTCAGCAGGCTGCGGCCTCAATTTTACCTAAATTCTGCATCTTTTAGTGAAGTTTAGGGCTAGTGGTCGGCGATCACCTTAGTATTTCTGTTGTGTGGGCCGCTGAAGAGGAGGTACTGCTGGCCCACCACCAGAGAGCACCCTGCCTGAAGTGTGGGCTTCAGGCACGAGAGGGCGCCGGAGCAACCGGGAGTGGCAGCTGTCACCCATCAACAACACCAGCTGTCACTCATCATCATCAATCACATCTCCATAAGAGCCGGGCAGCATCTTCACCTCACTGCCGAGAAATCGTCTACCGATCAGGTAAACCGCTCAGTCTGTGTAAACAACAGTAGTAACATTTTTGCTTCTGTGTGTAACATTACCTTTGCAGACGAACCTGTTTGTACATAAGGAGTAGTCGTGTGTTTGGGGAGTTGGCGTACTCTGCTCCTCGGTTAAGGACTACTAAGTCTACCAACAGGTTCTGCACGTAATTCTGGAACATTGTGATTAAGAGGTGGAGGTGCTTTCCACCACTGTACTGAACTGTTTGCTGGGTGTTCACACACCCACCATCACCTGTCTGTTCTTCCTGCCAGCAGTACCCGATCTGACAGCTGGAGGCAGTGGCCACCTGCGGACCCAGCGCTTGGTGGCTTCAGGGTTGCTTCAGATCCGGTGGAAGTGGAAGGCGTGTGGGATCTGGCTCTTTTCTGGACGGGCGTCTTCTATCCTCGAGCCTGCCCACACATCACTGTGACTAATTTCACTGTTGATCTCAGTTGTGTTGTCTGTTGCTCTGTTGTGCACATTCACAACATTAAATTGTTATATTTTTGGCTTATTCCATTGTCCGTTCATTTGCGCCCCCTGTTGTGGGTCCGTGTCCCTACACTTTCACAACAATTTCTCTGTTTTTCTTGTTGTTTAATGCTGGCAAATTATACAGTATTTTTTTGTCTGTCTGATGCCTGATTCTGTTTTTTCTCTCTGTTTAAGGTGCAGCTCCATCCAGAGATGGGAGTTGTATTCGTGTTGGCGATCCTCCTGTCCTGTGCACCAATAGCATTTCTTGTATATTCGTCCATGAAATGTTCTGTGAATTGTTCTTAATTTATGTTTGTAACATGGCCCAAGCAGAGGGTCACCCCTTTGAGTCTGGTCTGCTTGAGGGTTCTTCCTCAGAGGGAGTTTTTCCTTACCACTGTTGCTCTGGGGGTTGGTAAGGTTAGACCTTACCTGTGTGAAGCGCTTTGAGGCAACTCTGTTGTGATTTGGCGCTATATAAATGAAAATAAATTGAAATAAATTGAAATTGTTCCCTTCCACATATCGTTAGGTTTTACCCATCTCTGCGGACATTTTTACCTCCGCCAAGGAGGTTATGTTTTCGGTCGAGTTTGTTTGTTTGTTTGTCTGTCTGTTTGTCAGTAGGATAACTCAAAAAGTTTTGAACGGATTTTGATGACATTTTGTGGAGTGGTTGGAAATGACAAGAGGAACAAGTGATTAAATTTTAGTGGTGATCCGGATCATGAACCAGATACAGGAATTTTTTAAAGGATTCTTCACCATTGCGGAATAGAGGGAATTTTGGCATTCTAGTTTCTAACTCCACAAAAACAATGCAGAAAGGCTTGAAAAAATTAGGGTGTAACATAGTCAAATGTTCTGTCAAACAACAAAGTTTGGTGATGGTCGGATCCAGATTCCGGATCTGGTGATCCAGAATCAGGGGCGTAGGCAGAAATCATAAAACGGGTGGGACCAGAAAAAATAAGACGGGTCCAACCTTTGGGGTTGTAGGTAAGGTGTAGGTATTATAATACACCGTTTGAAAAAGTATGCCTCGTTTGGACATCGTTATCACTTAGCCTACAGCACTGGCAAAGTGAGCACACAGACGCGACACGTCAGACACAAGTACTCTTCATGGATAATGCAAGCTGCAGTGCATCGCCACACACACACACACACACACACACACTCAGTGCAACTCTGGTAGCCTACTTGGCTGGGCCTAAACCCAAAACGTCAGTAGGTATTTAAAAGGCATTGTTTCAAAAATGAATTCCAAGTTTAATGATGAACACATCTCAGCCAACTGCACAGACGCTGTGTGCACAGTTACACAGACGCAAAGTGTCAGACACAAGCACCCCATGGACAATGCAAGCAGCAACGCAACGCTTAGTCATGTAAAGTCCTTTAAAATAAAAATTCAAAATAAGAAGATGGACCAGATTTTTTGGACAAAATTTATTAATTGTCGCTCAGTGCTAATGCAATACCATATCATTGGAATACAATGAGGCAACAACAGGTGACTGTCAAGTGTCCACTCAGCCTTCTCATTGGATGGGGTGGGCCTGGCTGACAAGTGGGCGGGCCCAGGCCCATCCAGGCCCACCCCTGGCTACGCGTAAGTCCAGAATATGCAAAAATATAAGGAAAATAGAAAATGTGTCAGTGTGAGGTGACTATCCCTAGCTGAATCTGTACTGATTCAGTAAGGTGTCATCAGATTTGATGTAGCTTCAAATGTTATGGAGCTAGATCCAGAAGAAAACCGCCATTACCGAAAAATTGTTTTTATACAATAACTTTTGAACTAATAAAGACATAAAAGTGATTCCAAGTTCTAGTGGTATGTTTTCATGGTCAAGGATGTCAAATACACAGGAAATAAAATTGTATGTATCATAGTTTTGGTTGTAACACGGAATTGTTGAATAGATCACTGTGCCAAGGAGGGAATCTCTTTAGGGTCAGTGACCCTATGGCCTTGGCAGAGGTTTGCACTCTCTGAGTGCTTCTAGTTTTTCTTTATGTGATCGTGGTCGCTGATTGTTTTGTTGTTTTTCTTTGATGAATGAGCTTTGATCCAGGTCCCTCCATCCATCTGACCATTTTCTTTCCCTGCTAACTCAAATTAAGGGTCATGGGGTGGATGGAGCCTATATCAGCAGTCATAGGGAGTGAGGCAGGGTACACCCTCGACAGGATGTCTTTCTATCGCAAGGCCGGATATAGGCAGACACACACATTTACACCTACACGCACAGCTATATCTAATTTAAAGTTTTTTGATCCAGGCATTGGATCGTAGTATAAAACTATGATCCTGAGCCCAGGATACTACGTATAGCCAACGTAAGAAGAATAAAAATCAACCATGTTAGTTTCTTACCATATATATGCCCATGGGCCCATATTCTGATTTCTTAGATGAATTTGGTGAGTGTATATCTAATTTTGTAATGTCTGCTTAAAGCACAACCTGTCTGTTCAACCCTATACCAACAAAACTGTTTAAGGACCTGTGGCCCACTCTTGGGCCTATTGTGTTGGAAATTATTAATCTGTCACTAACCTCAAGATCTGCTCCTAAATGTTTCAGATCTGCAGTGATTAAACCATTACTTAAGAAATCTAACCTTGACAATAGTGTAATGAAAAATTATAGACCGATATGAAACCTATCATTTTGATTTAAAATTCTAGAAAAAAGTAGTTTCACAGTAGCTCATCATCCACCTTACTGACAATAAGCTATTTTAGCCAATGCAGTCTGCATTTAGAACATATCATTCCATAGAGACAGCTCTCACTGAAGTGGTTAAATGATCTTCTACTTGCAATGGACTCAGACACCACTATGGTTCCGGTGCTGTTAGATCTTAGTGTTGCGTGTCATATGGTGGATCACCGGATTCTACTCTATAGGCTGGAGAATCATTTTGGGTTTACTGGGAATGTCATTGCATGGTTGACATGATACATAATCAGTCACTCTCATTGTGTCTTGTACAACAACACTACCTCTAACCTTGGTGGCATAATGAACTCATTCTATCTGCTGAAAGAGAGGTTAATCAATGAAATCACCTGCTGGAGTCAGTGGCAGCAAAGAAAACCACTGTTCTAGGGGTTGATAAGGTTAGACCTTCCTTGTGTGAAGCACCTTGAGGCAGCTTTGTTGTGATTTGGCGCTATATAAATTCAAATTATCAGGATGAAAGGAATGAAATTCAAAGATCAAAGGCAGATCCATGCCTTGAGCTACATCAACTCGTCTTTGATGTATGGTTTATCACCCCATTAGTAAATCCCTTCGGCTGCTACCTTGTTTTCACTTGGGGTCACCACTGCACATCTGAGGTGGCATGTTGATTTGATACAGGTTTTACACTGGAAGCTCTTGCTTAAGCAATTCTCTGTGACAAGGATAATGGGCAGGTTTGAACTGTGAAAATTCTGCACTGAAAATAAGCACACTTAACCACTTGGCTGCCATCCTTGTCTATTGTTTATCACTCCAGTCATCTTATCCATCCATTTTCTATACCTGCTTGCTCCAATTAAGGGTCACGGTGGGCAGGGGAGGGGGGCTTGAGTCTATCCCTGCAGTCATAGGGTGTGAGTTGGGGTACATACTGGACAGGACGCCAGTCTGTCACAAGACCATATATAAACAGATAAAAGTTTCCAGTTCACCTGTCATGCATGTTGGATGCAAGCCGGAACACCCAGAGGGAACCCACGCAAACATGGAGAAAACATGAAAACTCCACACAGAAAGCCCACAGGTGAGAATCGAACCAAAGACGTTCTTGCTTTAAGAAAACAGTGCTAACCACTAAGCCACCATGCTGCCCTCACTCCAAGCATTTTCATTAAAATGTTTTCAAGTCCGTGATGAGCCACCTTGTTGACAATCAATCAAACAAACAATTGTCATGGTATGGTATCCCAGTTTAAGCACATCTGTCAAATTGTCCTCAGTGCTTATACACTGTTGGACTTCTTCCGATGGTTAACAAATATTTGCATATATCCCCAATAGGGTTGTGTATCAAAAACCGGGTCTTTTCAGGAATCGTTAAGAATTGATTCGATCCACTGATATCAATAGTCTTTTTGCTTAACAATTTCCTTATCGGTCTTTCAGAGCGGCCGTTGTTTTTGAGAGTGTTTGTTGGGAAAATGATCATTTCTGTACATTGATTACAGACCCCGCAGCGGATCTGTAATCAACTGCTTCTGCAGTGCGACTCCAATTTGAAGCATGAACCAATGAAGCAGTGCTTCGATCTGTTAGCTCATTGGTTCTTTGATTCGCTGCTCTTCAGAAGTGGCAAGTCAGCTACTTAACCCCTCTCAAAGCCATTAAAATATGTCAATCATGAGTCACTTTTGTGTGGATTAAAATCACTAACTGGGACTAACTTGTCTTGTTGCAGTCAAGAAACGAGAATCATCCTCTGTTCCGTTGGCACAGCTCCAAATGCTGTGCTGCTCTCTGCCGAGACAGAGTCCGATCAGAATTAATAACTTCAAAACGAACTGCCGCTTTAAATAAAATGACACCTCTTTCCAAATGCTGTAATACAGACAATAAACTACAATCGACTAAAACTTTCTTTGCCTCCAAAAATGAGACGTCCTGCATTCTTTATGAATTGCATCCTGACATGCAGCACAGCACAGCTGCAAGAGCTCAGCTCAGATGTATGGCCAGTGCCAATGATGTCTGAAAGGAAATGCTTTTGACAAAAACTACAGATTTTGTTCATTTCTATTTATGTCCAGAGATCAAGGATCTGCCATGTAGAGTTTATTTATGTCCAGAGTTTAAGGATCCAGTGACCAATTTCATATTTATTTACTTTAAGACTCAATAAGAAAACCTGTAAAGCCTGCTTTTAGTACACAGAAAATTCACAAGAGGTGTCAATAAGGGAAGCGATAAGGAATCAGATCAATAAGCGGAATCGATAATGGTATCGATATCAATAAAATCATATCTATACCGATCCCTAGTCTAGAGGATGCCAGTCCATTGCAAGTTACTTCCCCAGCCATTTTCAGTCGAGTGGACTGTGCCAATGCATTTGAAGTTACTTGTCCAGTATAACGAAACAGTAGGGTAATTGATTGATTGGATTGATTACTCCGGTAAATAGCTCTGGAGTAGACAGTTCGCAAAAGTGAATCTTTTTGCCAGGAGACAAGTGAGTGGAGCCAACCAACACAGCAACACAACTCTAAAGCTGTTATGGCATTCACCACAAAATAAATAAAGAAATAAATAATATCTAGGGTCAAGCCTCCCATGTGTCTCTTGGCAAATCACTGCTAAAATTTCAAATTTTCCTTTTGTGAAAATCCTTCCTTATTCCTATCAGCTCTGAGTACCACAGACAAGGAAGACAAATTTACCAAAATCCACCCGTGATTCAGTGCCTTTTTTTCATCATGAGATATAAACTCACTGCCAACATGACATTTAGCCCTGGATTTAACTGATCATACGCAGATGGGAAGAGTGTTTTCTTGGTTTGCTTCTTGTTTTGTCCCCCCCCCCCCCCCCCCCCACACACTCTTCATATTCCTCCCAGAATCAGCGAGTCACAGTTTAGGTTTTAACAACAAGCGATGCTGAAGTTGGCAGAGCGTGGGTGTGCTTGTTAAAAAAGCTGCTCCTGTGGAGAGCCTCTCACAGTTTCTACAGCCGGATTGACGTCAGCTAGTTGTGATGTTCTCAGCCACGAACCTGTGAGTACATGTGTAGGCTACGCGTGTAAAAAGAGAGTAATGTAAGGCAAAAATACTTAATGAGTTCTGAGTGAAAATATGACACTATAGACAGAATGAGCTAATGTGGGTCAGGAATGTTTGTGTGCGTTGTGCGTCATCTCTTGCATAGATCCGCATTCTGTGAGGATAAATTATTAAGAATGCAGCGAGGGCTGCATGAATTAGCTGTACTCCACTGATGAAGAGGCAGTGTTAATGTTGTGACAAGAAATATAACTACAATGGCTTTCAATAGCTTTTTCTGTGCTGCAACATGTTTTACTTAAAAATAAAAAAGAACAGGAAAACAGTCTTTGAGCTCATATTTCCACAAGGGAATATATATATATATATATATATATATATATATATATATACACTCTTCAAATAGACCAGAGGAATGGTCTATTTGAAGAGTTTCAGTGAGGTTTTAGAATTCATCATAGTACAGAAACAGCATTAGTGAAGGTTACAAATGATCTTCTTATGGCCTCGGACAGTGGACTCATCTCTGTGCTTGTTCTGTTAGACCTCAGTGCTGCTTTTGATACTGTTGACCATAAAATTTTATTACAGAGATTAGAGCATGCCATAGGTATTAAAGGCACTGCGCTGCGGTGGTTTGAATCATATTTATCTAATAGATTACAATTTGTTCATGTAAATGGGGAATCTTCTTCACAGACTAAGGTTAATTATGGAGTTCCACAAGGTTCTGTGCTAGGACCAATTTTATTCACTTTATACATGCTTCCCTTAGGCAGTATTATTAGACGGCATTGCTTAAATTTTCATTGTTACGCAGATGACACCCAGCTTTATCTATCCATGAAGCCAGAGGACACACATCAATTAGCTAAACTGCAGGATTGTCTTACAGACATAAAGACATGGATGACCTCTAATTTCCTGCTTTTAAACTCAGATAAAACTGAAGTTATTGTACTTGGCCCCACAAATCTTAGAAACATGGTGTCTAACCAGATCCTTACTCTGGATGGCATTACCCTGACCTCTAGTAATACTGTGAGAAATCTTGGAGTCATTTTTGATCAGGATATGTCATTCAAAGTGCATATTAAACAAATATGTAGGACTGCTTTTTTGCATTTACGCAATATCTCTAAAATTAGAAAGGTCTTGTCTCAGAGTGATGCTGAAAAACTAATTCATGCATTTATTTCCTCTAGGCTGGACTATTGTAATTCATTATTATCAGGTTGTCCTAAAAGTTCCCTGAAAAGCCTTCAGTTAATTCAAAATTCTGCAGCTAGAGTACTAATGGGGACTAGAAGGAGAGAGCATATCTCACCCATATTGGCCTCTCTTCATTGGCTTCCTGTTAATTCTAGAACAGAATTTAAAATTCTTCTTCTTACTTATAAGGTTTTGAATAATCAGGTCCCATCTTATCTTAGGGACCTCATAGTACCATATCACCCCAATAGAGCGCTTCGCTCTCAGACTGCAGGCTTACTTGTAGTTCCTAGGGTTTGTAAGAGTAGAATGGGAGGCAGAGCCTTCAGCTTTCAGGCTCCTCTCCTGTGGAACCAGCTCCCAATTCAGATCAGGGAGACAGACACCCTCTCTACTTTTAAGATTAGGCTTAAAACTTTCCTTTTTGCTAAAGCTTATAGTTAGGGCTGGATCAGGTGACCCTGAACCATCCCTTAGTTATGCTGCTATAGACGTAGACTGCTGGGGGGTTCCCATGATGCACTGTTTCTTTCTCTTTTTGCTCTGTATGCACCACTCTGCATTTAATCATTAGTGATCGATCTCTGCTCCCCTCCACAGCATGTCTTTTTCCTGGTTCTCTCCCTCAGCCCCAACCAGTCCCAGCAGAAGACTGCCCCTCCCTGAGCCTGGTCCTGCTGGAGGTTTCTTCCTGTTAAAAGGGAGTTTTTCCTTCCCACTGTCACCAAGTGCTTGCTCACAGGGGGTCGTTTTGACCGTTGGGGTATTTACGTAATTATTGTATGGCCTTGCCTTACAATATAAAGTGCCTTGGGGCAACTGTTTGTTGTGATTTGGCGCTATATAAATAAAATTGATTGAAATTGATATATATATATATATATATATATATATATATATTTTTTTTTTAAAGACACCCAGATGACCCAGAAGAATTTATAGGTTTCTGTGGCTGTGAATGGCGAAATTGTGCATGTTTTGCATTTCGTATCCCCCAGTTATACAGCTTCATGATGAAGAGGTATACAGGAGGATGGTCTCTCTCAAAAACATCAAATCTAGGCTTACATCTCAGATGTACCTTCTGACAAATGGTAGCTGAACATTTTGGTCTTCTTTTTGAAGAAAATCTGCATCTATACCACTTCATCATGAACTTCTGGGTTGTCTGGATGGCTTTCCTCACTCATTGATGCAAATAAAGTATCCATCCCCTGATTTGTCTGAAGAAAACTGGCAATAAAACTGATTATTTATAGGTATTATACCAAAGGGGCTGATTACTTATGCAACCCAGCATCTTGGCTTTTATATTTTTTGATTAATTTATATCAAGTTGTAGAGATTTGCTTTGAGTTTGAGTTTAAGGAAGATACTTTTAGAGATTTGTATGTTGAGAAGCCTGATTTACAATGACATTCATAAATCAAAATGTGTGAAATACCAAGGGGCCAGATACTTTTGCAAGGCACTGTATATCACTCAGACAAGTGCTGGATGGATCTGAATATGTAAAGTCACAGTCGAGAGGATCTTTCAAATTATATTTAATACCAATAACAACAACAATTACACAAATAATAATAATAGCCAAAACAAAGAATATTGGAGATCTAATAGTGATCAAAATAAATAAATAAATAAATAAAGACGATGATGATGATAACAAGAAGTAGAAAAATAAGATGAGGAATTACAAAATCAGGAACAATAATTTCAACAATCATGATGATAATCAAAATAAAACATACTACTACTCACTCTCACACACTCATTTTCAACCACTTAGTCCAATTAAGGATTGCGGGGGTGCTGGTGCCTATCCCAGCAGTCATAGAGTGTGAGGCGGGGTACACCCAGGACAGGACGCTAGTCTGTCTATACTACTAATAATAATAGTAATATTGTTGGCACGGTTGCTTAGTGATTAGCATCGATTCCTCACAGCAAGAATGTTGTGGGATCAGTTCCCTTTTCTGTATGGATTTTGCCTGTTCTCCCTGTGTCAATGTGGATTCCCTCCGGGTGTTTTGGCTTTCCAATTCACCTAAACCGTGCAGCTTAGGTGAATTGGAAATTTTAAATTGTCTGTAGGAGTGTGTTACTGTGTAGAGGTATGGAGAAATACATACAAAAGTCATATACAAATTATACATACAATGCAGAAAAGGGCAATTAGACTGATAAATAATGCAAAATATAGAGCTCACACAAATGAACTCTTCTTAAAATACAAGCTCTAAAATTGTCTGATTTGATTCAGCTTAAAAGAGCACAAATAATATTTAGAGCAAAAAAAAAAAAACTTTCAAATAGCATAAAGAATCTGTTTTCAGAAAAAATAAGGGCAGTATGATTTGAGAGGGAAACTCAAACTAAAAAAGCAGTATGTCAGAACAACTTTAAAAAATATGTGTTTCAACATCAGGGGTAAAATTAAGGAATAGTTTAACAGAACATTTAGAGGAAAGTAAAAACATCAACCAGTTTAAAAAATTGTATAAAATGCAAATTAATATGCACTTAAAGAACAGGAGGTTAATCGAGGACAGTAATGATCATGTGATGGAGTGGAAAAGCCAGAAATACGAGGTCTATTAGATAAGAAACCGACACTTTTATTTTTTTTTAACTATATGGATTTGAATGACGTGCAATTACACCAATCATGCTTGAACCCTCGTGCGCATGCGTGAGTTTTTCACGCGTGTCGGTGACGTCATTTCCCTGTGGGCAGGCCTTGAGTGAGATGTGGTCCAGCCCTCTCGGCTGAATTCCTTTGTTTCACACGCTGCTCGAGACGGCACGCGTTGCTTTATCAAAATTTTTTCTGGACCTGTGAGGAATATCCGAGTGGACACTATTCGAGAAATTCAGCTGGTTTTCGGTGAAAAGTTTAATGGCTGATGAGAGATTATGGGGTGTTTCTGATGCTTTAAGGACTTCCCACGGAGCGGGACATTGCGCAGCGCTTGCAGGCGCCGTCGTCGGCCTGTTTCGACCTGAAAACATTTTATGCGGATATTCCACTGTTTAAGGACATTTTTTAATGAAAGACGTGCGCGCAAATTCGCCGAGTCGCGACAGGAAAAACACCTCCGTGTTGAAAACCATTTGTAAAATTCAGGCGGCTTTTGATGGCTTTCAACAAGTGAGTAACTGAGAAATTGTTTAACAGCTTGGGCATGTTCCAACTTGCCCGTTAAGGTTTCCAACGGAGGTGTTATTCCTGTCGCGACCCCCCGCGGTCGGGTCCGGCCCGACATGCGACTCTGCCCGCACGTTCTTTCATTACAAAATGTCCGTTAACAATGGAATGTCCTAATAAACTCCTCATGCCGACTTCTTCTGAAAGTTCTCTGTTCTCTGATGACTTCCTGGGTCAACAGAGCCTGAAATGTGGAAGTTTTCAACTTGAAACGGCGAGACGCTGCTGCCTCGAAGCGCAGATCGTCGTCAGGCGCCGTGGGCCGTCCTTAAAGCGACACTACTAAACCAAAATCTCTCATCAGCCGTTAAAATTTTCAGCGAAAACCAGCTGAATTTATCGAATGGTGTCCACTCAGTTGTGCCTTACAGTTTTGAAAAAATTTTGATCAAACAAAGCAGCAGTCTCTGAGCCATTCCTAAACAATGAAAAAATCGACAAGAGGGTGGGCGACTTCTCACTCAAAGACTGTCCACAGGCGAATGACGTAACCCACAGGCGTGAAAAAACTCTTGCATGCCCACGAGGGTTCAAGCATGTCTGATGTAATCACACGTGATTCAAATCCATATGGTTTTTGAAAAAAATAATAAGGTCGGATACTTTTCTAATAGACCTCGTATTGTGGTGTTATGTTTCAAATTTTGTTACTTTCTTTTTTACTTATTTGTCTTTTAATTTATTCATTGTGTGTGTCTGCGTGGATGGGGGGAGCATGTAAATCTTCTCTTGTGAAGATGATAGAATTATGTTATTGGAAAAACGTGTTATAATGTATTGTAGAAATGGAGTAGGGTAAAATAAGTTTATACTTGAATCCTTTTCTCCTTTTCAAACATGACAATGTGAAGATGTAAATATTGTAATTATAGTCAACTTTTGCTAATGACAAAACATGTTTGAAATAAATAAATAATTAGATGCATCTGGATCGGGTCATGGTGGCAGGCAGCAGACAAGGCAGCTCATCCCACAGGTCGCTATCCTCAGCCAAGTCCTGTATGTCTTCCTGGAGGATGCCAAGACGTTTCCAAGCCAGCTGGGAAATACACTCACCGGCCACTTTATTAGGTACAACTTCCTACTACCGGGTTACATACAACTTTTAAACAAAAATTGGAGAACTGCCCTCCCGCTGCACCAACGACAAGATAATGAGGCAGCTGACTGGAACACTGAGACAACTCATACATTTTACATAGCTTCTTTGACACATATCACCTACCAGATGGCAAATATTGGACAATGATTACCGCCATTCCCATAAAGGTCTTGTCAAATTTGACCTGGAAGGTGAAGGAGCTTTATTTTCATCTTGTAAAGCAGTGCAGCTGCAAAAGATGTGCATGTTTGAAAGTCAAACCTCGTCAAAGAAATGTGTTGCAAAGTCAAAATTTGATAATTTGAAGATTGCAGTTTGGTCATCTAAAAAGGATGGCTATTTCAAAGTGCACAACATGGGATGCAAATCACAAAAAGATCAAACTACGTATTTCAGGAATATGTAATACCAAATAAGAGAGAGCCACATTTGTTTTTGTTGTTTTTTTTTTTATTTGTTTTTTTTTTAAGAATTGATAAATCAAAAACCAAAACCATATTTTGGGAAAAGTAACAATCAACAATTGAGGAAACACATAATTAAAACCAAAATCAAACTGATGACACTTCTCTGTCTGAAAAATGAAACATCTTCAAGGAACTAAACAATTCTGGGTGACCTGACACACTCTGTTTGGATGCTACAGGTAGAACTAAGGATAATTTTCATAACTGATTAATAGATTGATTATTTTCTCAGTTATGCATTTAGCTGTTATTGCCATAAACTGTTTAAAAAGATGGAAAAGATGGTGAGAAATGGCAATCAGCATTATCTAGAGCTCAAGCTAATGCCTTTAAATGACTTGTTTTTAAAAGAAAGAAAGAAAGAAAGAAAGAAAGAAGTAATGAGACACAGAAAAAGTAGCCAAACAGGCCCCATAGTTCATTCAGCCAAGAGTTAGTTACACCCCCGAGGATCAAAGTGGTGACACAGATTGATAGCCTGGGCTGGTTTTTATAACTGTCGGTTGTTATGATTAGCTATTCTTTGGTATCACGAACTGGTATCATGTGTTCTATTATCATATCAGGCTGTCCTGCATCAGAACCGCAGTAGAGTATGAAATATTCTTACATCCCTATTTCAACAAAAAACAACAACAACAACAAGATCAGAAATAGCAGATTTCACCACCTTCATGCAACTAGTTGATATGGCAATTACAAGATATTCTTGAACATTTCCTTATCTGTTGTTCAAATTTTCTTCTTTTTTTATTCTACTTTATTTAACATATTTGAAAAAAAGGTATTTTTTATTTCAGAAAAAAAATATTTATTTATTTATTGGTCAATTTTAAATTTTTAGATTCAGCTATTGGTTTGGTAATACATATCTGTGGTTTTGGTTGGCTGGTTATACGCCATTGCATGTTTTACCACATGCAGAAACACACACTAACAGACACACAGAGCCACTAAAAAAAGGTAATTAGAGACAGCAGACTTGATCCCATTCACATAACTAGTTTACATGGCAATTACAAAATTCAGATTTTTTTTTTCTGTTGTTTCTTTTTTAAATTTAATTTAAATTTGGTCACCAGTTTTGTTGTTGTTGTTGTTTGTTTGTCTTTCCAAGAAACATATTTGAAAAAAAATGTAGCCAAAAATTATTATTATGCTTTTATTAACCCCCCCCCAACCCCCCCCCCCCCCCAAAAAAAAACACGTGTTTTGTCAATTTTCAATTTTCCAATTCAGCTACTGCTGCATGGATACACATTTGTGGTTTTGGCTAGTTACACTCCACTGCATGTATTATCAAATGTGGAAACACAGACAAAGACACACAGAACCACTAAAAACAAAACAATACAATGAAAGACCAAATCAACAAAAGAAACTAAGTACAAACATTAATACATCTATATAATGTAGTCTTATCACTTAAAACAAACAAACAAACAAACAAACAAACACAAACACAAAAAATTCCACCAGCTGTTGGGAGGGACACACGTGAATGACAGGACAGGCGGACAGGTGTGAATGATCCTGCGGGGACAGTTTTGTGCATGCTTGTGTGCACGTGCATGAAGACGGTGTGAGGACATAAGAGGTGTGATACCACATCGTGCTCACACAGCACCGGCAGCATTCGCACACTGAACATATGTACGTAAATCAATGAAAATGTGGAAGCACAAAATTATGAGAGTGCAAAGAACATTATAAGGGTTAGGGTTTAGGTGAATTGACACTTCAAATGTAAGACAATCATGTTACTGATCATGATTCTGTTCTCACTGTAAAAAAAAGAGAGAGACACACACACACACACACATACAAAAGGTAATTTCTAATATTTAATTCATATTATAAAGAGTGGACAACATAAGAATTATCCTCCTCCTGGATGTAAACAAGGAAGTAATGAACTGACATGGATGAACTTTTCTTCCTTTTATTTTTTACATGAATGACCTGATGTGCTCATATCATGAAAACATCAGCCGGCTCCGCATGTCCCCCTGTCCAGCACACACTGATGTGCTGGTGGCTGTGTTGCAAAGGAAATATGTGTTTTTAATTATTACCATGTGAGGAGAGCAGCCGATGCATGCCCATTGCGGTGGCATGTTGTGAGGTGATATTCCGCATGGTACAATATGTGTTCACCAGTTCTGCATAGCAATAACAGAGGTACAGCTTTGACTGCATGCCCATCGCCATGCGCACTGAGACGTGGTTGGGGCAATCCACTTTGTTTTTATTTTTTCCCCATGTCGGCATCGTTTGCAGACACGTGCAGCACCGTGCCTTGCACATGAGTGATTGGGACACATGTGACAATATGTGTTACCCAGCTTTCCATTGCACTTGCGCAATGTGGAGCGGCGCATGCTGCAGGAAAGCAGCACTGCCATGGGCGGTGGTCAGCTCCCTCCCTGCGTGATTTCGAATGACATGCAACCCATGACATGATTACATGTCAACCACGGTCCCCTGAGAAAAAAACATAACTGTAGTGGGTCTGTGTGCATGTGATCATGTCGATCAAAACACACATCACATCATCGACAGGCAACATGCCCACTTAATTTCTGTTGTGGTGTGGGATTGGGATATGCCACGGTGTTCCATAGCTGTCAGCTGTTCCATCATGGAGATGATAGCCATCCAGCTGTGAGCGCTGCGCTGACAGCGATCAGACTGCGATCACAGTGCAATCACACTATACTGCACCCACTGTGCGAGAATTCACAACCTCAGCAGAACCTCGATAGGCTCGTGGTGTGTGTGGGGGGGGAGCACGACACACTCACACATCATCTATGTTGCGGGGCAATAGGACACACCGCACACTCACATACAATTTGTGTGGTGGGGGGACACACTGTGCACTCGCATGCCATTTATGTTGGGGACACACACACCATACACTCACACACCATCTGTGTTGCAGGGGAGCACTGCACACACACACACACACACACACACAATTTGTGTTGTGGGGGGACACACTGCACACTCACATGCCATTTGTGTTGCTTGGTAACAGCACATCTGCAGGGCAATTAGAAAATGTGGGGCCATTCACACAGCCAGCTCAACAGTCACTCAAAAACTGGCTCTTTGGATTAACTCAATTTAATTATGTGCATAATTTCCATCTAATAAATATATGTAGCCCTAACTCAAAGAAAACACATCCATGCAAGATAATGTAATATAATTTAGTTGGGACTACATATATTTATTAGATGGAATCCAATTCAGTGAGTCAGTTTTTTGAGTGTATTACACAAACAAATGAGTCACTGGATGAACTCAATTAAATTATGGACAGGATTTCCATCTAATAAATATATGTTGCCCCAACTAAATTATATTATCTTACATAGATGCACGTTATTTGAGTTGGGACAACATATATTTATTAGATGGAAATCCTGCTCATAATTGAATTGAGTTCATCCAATGCATCAGTTTTTTGAGTGTGGTCTGCCTGCTCTCCATTTTCGTGCTGGGAGCGTGAATGGCCCCGCCTTTTCTAAGTGTCCTGCGGGTGGCATTGGATGTTCATAGGTGACACCTGGACTCTGGCAGACTCCGGCCAAGGGTGGGTCAAATGGCCATTCGTCCGGCATTCGCCCACATTCAGCTGCTGGTGTGAAGGTTGCTTTGATTGTGCCATTCGCCCATAGTTTGACATGGCCTATAATTTCGTGCAGCTCCCCGGCCGTGGCATGATATGTCCGACCTGTGTACAACATGATGTGCAAATGTTGCGAGCATGTTCAGATGGCAGTGCAACTTCATCTTGTCAAACGTTCAAATGGGTTTCTGTGCCCGAATGGTTGCGGTGACTACTGTACGAAGCATTCGAGTGTGGCTCTGATTTTTCACGAGTGGCATTCAAATAAATGTCTTTTCAGGTGTCTGGTAGCGTGGCGTGTATCCATGGAAGGTAGACATTTGTTCTAATTGTAATGGAATTATTTAAAACAACTTGTCTGGCAGTGATGTGACTGAGACTTCTTCCTTTTTTTTTTCTCCATTAAGTTCACATAAGTTGATTGTTGATGCTCGGTTGAACCCACAAAGATCAACTGGGCCCAGGTTGATAAATTTGAAGTTGTCCTTACATGCACCTCTGAAGTCTGCAGGTTTCAGCCACCTTTGGTTTTGCAACTACTTCTGAAGTCTCACACTCTTGCTTCTCCATCCTACAGGTCCTGGGTGGTCTCCATCATCAAACTCCCGATTTGCCGTGAGGAATTATGCAAATAGTTGGAGCAAGTCAGTGTCATATATTAGATCTTATTTAGCATGTGAAAATGTGTTAACAGGAGAAATTAGCACCAAAGTAAACCACCAGAGACTCCCAACTCATCTAACTGTCAAGACATTATTATAGACTCCATGTAAATGTGTATGGTATCTGGGGAGAATGTGGTTATTGAATTATGCCAAAATTAAACCATTAGCAGGGAGGAATCAATCTAACCCACTAGAAACAGCAGCATGACTCCACTCAGTGAGAAAGTATGGTTTCCTTTTGTCAGAAGCATTTTGAAGGGCACTGAGAACTGTTTCCATCTTTTTTGGGGGGGGGGGGGGGTGCTTTGTAAAGGAATTATATCACAAATAAATCTGTAAAGAAGCAATAAATTTGGTTTACAAGGTGACAAAGTGAGGAACCTTGGGGTCATTTTTGATCCTTCGTTGTCCTTTGGCCTCCACATTAGAAATATTACTAGGACTGCTTTCTTCCACCTGCGAAATATAGTGAAGATTTGTCCCATCCTGTCTATGGCTGATGCTGAGGCCCTGATCCATGCATTTATCTCTTCTAGATTGGACTACTGGAAAGTTCTATTTTCTGGTTTACCACAGTCTAGTATTAGGGCTCTCCAACTGGTTCAAAATGCTGCAGTCAGACTTTTGACATGAAGCAGAAAGTACAACCACATTACACACATTTTGGCATCCCTTCACTGGCTTCCTGTCCCAGTGAGATCAGATTTTAAGGTTCTGCTACTAACCTATAAAATTATTCATGGACTGGCACCTCCTTACCTAGCTGACCTAATTAAACTTTACATACCAGCCCGGGCTTTACGTTCTCAGGGTGCAGGACTACTTTGTCTCCCCAAGGTGACTAAGAAGTCTACGGGTCACAGAGCTTTCTCTTATCATGCACCTGCTCTGTGGAATGATCTCCCTGAATCAATAAAACAGTTAGATCCTGTGGAGATTTTCAAGTCCAGACTTAAGACGCACTTATTTTCCCTTTCATATTGTTAGCATACTGGTACAGTTTTGTTTTACACTTTTTACTCTTTTACTTTATTTTATTAGTAATTGGAGCAGGCCGCGGCCTCAACTTTACCTAAATTCTGGGTCTTTTAGTGACGTTTAGGGCCAGTGGCCGGCGATCACCTTAGTATTGCTTCTGTTTTTCTTGTTGTTTAATGCTGACAAATTATACAGTATTTTTTGTCTTTCTGATGCCTGATTCTGTTTTTCTCTCTGTTTAAGGTGCAGCTCCATCCAGAGATGGGAGTTGTATTTGTGTTGGCAACCCTCCTCTCCTGTGCGCCAACAGCATTTCATGTATATTCGTCCGTGAAATGTTCTATGAATTGTTCTGTAATTTATGTTTGTAGCATGGCCCAAGCAGAGGGTCACCCCTTTGAGTCTGGTCTGCTTAAGGTTTGTTCCTCAGAGGGAGTTTTTCCTTACCACTGTTGCTCTGGGGGTTGGTAAGGTTAGACCTTACCTGTGTGAAGCGCTTTGAGGCAACTCTGTTGTGATTTTGTGCTATACGTATAAATGAAAGTAAATTGAAATTGAACCCATAATATATATATATATATATATATATATATATATATATATATTAGGGCTGGGCAACGTTAACGCCCTAACGTTCCTCCCCTTAACGCTGTGGTTTTTTTTTTTTTTTTTTTTAGCCTTTTATGACTGTTGCTCGTTGCCTTTTATTTTGAAAGTGTCAGTCGGGGGCGAGCTTATGCTGCTGCTTCCTGCTGATAGCTGAGTTCACACAGAAAATGACACGAGGATCGAGAAAAGTACAGGCTATGCAATGCACAACAAAACAAAATGCTGAAAGACGCCGAACTTTTCGGTACAAAGTTCTACAGGATCAGGCCCGGATCCAGACCAGTTTGGACCGATGCAGCTGCATCATTCAATTTTTTTTTTACGCATCGTTCGTCATAGGTAAAAAAAAAAATCTTGAATAATCTCGAATAGCCGAACGTGTCCCCGCGGTGAACACAGCTTTTCGGTGGTTTTCATGTCAGCTTATAGTCTGTAAATTATATGGATTTTTCCGAGTTTCAGAGTCATACGGACATACAAATAAAGTCGGATATTCAGGGTTTGGTCTGTAATAAACTATTTCTGCAGCGCGGCTCCACTTTGAAACCATGAACCATTGAAGCAATGCTTCGATCCAGTAGCTCGTTGGTTCTTTGATTCACTGCTCTTCAGAAACGGCAAGCCGCTTCTTAACCCCTCGCAAAGCCATTAAAATATCGTCAGGCACTTTTGTGTGAATTAAAGTCACTAACTGGGACTCTTGTCTTGTTGCTGTCAAGAAACGAGAATCGTCCTCCGTTCCGTTCACACAGCTCGAAATGCTGCGCAGCTGAGACAGAGTCCGGTCGGAATTAATAACTTCAAAATGAATCGCCGCTTTAAATAAAATGACACCTCTTTCCAAATGTAATACAGACAAGAAACTACAATCGACTAAAAGGTTTTTTTTTTCCTCCCAAAATGAAACGTGCTGTATTTTCTTTTCAAATTACATCCTGAAGTGAAGCACAGCAGCTGTAAGCTCAGCTCAGATATATGGAAACACATTCATGCCAATGTCTGAAAGGAAATGCTTTTGACAAAAACTACAGATTTTGTTTATTCCTATTTATGTCCAGAGATCAAGGATTCACCATGTAGAGTTCATTATGTACAAAGTTTAAGGATCCAGTGACCAAATTCATATTTATTTACTTTAAGACTCAATAAAATGTTCAATTTCAATTCAATTTAATTGGCTTATAAAGTGCCAAATCACAACAAAATCTAAATATACTAAAACAAATACATCACAATAGTACACATATCAAATTGTGGTATGTGTACAATTGTGACATATTTGTTTTAGTACATTTAGTCATGGACATGAATATTGTTATTTTGATATGAAACAGGATAACAAATGACCTGCCAGTGGTTTTATATTTGATTTCATTAGTGTGTTTAAGTTGAAATTTACATTTTCAAATTTATGCAATGTTGATTTACATTTTCAAATAAAACTGTGCTTTTAAGCGGCTTTTGAATTCATTTTTGGGTTTCACATATACCATGCGATTAATCATGATTAATCACAGAAAGTCATTGAGTTAATGCAATTAAGATTTTTTTATGTTTGCCCACCCCTAATATATATATATATATATATATATATATACGAGGTCTATTAGAAAAGTATCCGACCTTATTATTTTTTTCAAAAACCATATGGATTTGAATCACGTGTGATTACATCAGACATGCTTGAACCCTCGTGGGCATGCGAGAGTTTTTCACGCCTGTCGGTTACGTCATTCGCCTGTGGGCAGTCTTTGAGTGAGAAGTCGCCCACCCTCTCATCGATTTTTTCATTGTTTAGGAATGGCTCAGAGACTGCTGCTTTGTTTGATAAATTTTTTTTCAAAACTGTAAGGCACAACTGAGTGGACACCATTCGATAAATTCAACTGGTTTTCGCTAAAAATTTTAACGGCTGATGAGAGATTTTGGTCTGTTAGTGTCGCCGTAAGGATGGCGCACGGTGCCTGATGGCAATCTGCGCTTCGAGGCGGTCATTCAAATCCATATAGTTAAAAAAAAAATAAAAGGGTCGGTTTATTGTCTAATAGACCTCTTATGTATATATATATATATATATATATATATATATATATATATATATATATATATATATATATATATATATATATATATATATATATATATGTGTGTGTGTGTGTGTGTGCAAAGATTTTAGGCATCCTACATGTACAGATGTACAGATGAAGCACTGTTTGGTGCCCCTCCCCACCCCCTTTTAAATTGGCATTTCAACAGAAAATCAGTTCCTGTAAAAGTGAATTCATGTGCTATATATTTATTCCATAATAACAATTATAATTTCTTTCTAAGTGTACTGTCCATTAGAATACCACACAAACACAGTTGAAAATAATCATGTAATATTAAAACGATGGTAAAATAGTTTTGGAGGTCCTGTGACTTTTAAGGTGGTGCAATTTATATACTGAGGTAAATAGAACCCAATCTTAATACTGATGACAGTGAAATTTGAAATTCATTACACCTTTGATTAATTTATGGATATTTATCAGATTTTCATTATTTTAAATGATTTATGATGCATTAAATGTGACTAAAACATTTGCACAGTACTATATATATATATATATATATATATATATATATACACACACACAAACGCACAATGCATCCGGAAAGAATTCACATTGTTTCAGCTTTTTCACATTTTGTTATGTTACCTTATTACAGAATGGAGAAAATTATTTCTTCCCACAACATTCTACTCACAACACCCCATAATGACAAAATTATTATTATTTTTTTTATTTTGGCAAAAATATTTAAAAAACTAACAAATCATCTGCATATAAGTATTCACACCCTTTACGCAATACTTGGTTGATGCACCTTTGACAGCAATTACAGCCTCAACTCATTTTTAATTTGATACCATAGGCTTGGTGCACCAATTTTTGGGCAGTTTTGCCCATTGTTCTTTGCAGCACCTCAAGCTCCATCAGGTTGGATGAAAAGTGTCGGTGCACAGCCATTTTCAGATGTCTCCAGAGTTGTTCAATCGGATTCAGGTGTGGGCTCTGGCTGGACCACTCAAGGGCATTCACAGAGTTTTCCTGAAGCCACTCCTTTGCTATCTTAGCTGCATGCCTGTAGTTGTCCTGCTGAAACTGTCACTGCAGTCTGAGGTCAAGAGTGCTCTGGAGAACTTTTTTCTGAGATGTCTCTGTAAATTGCTCCATTCATCTTTCCCTCAATCCTGACTAATCTCCCAGTTCCTGCCACTGAAAAAACATCCCCACAGCATGATGCTGCCACCACCATGCTTCATTATAGGAATGGTGCCTGGTTTCCTCCAATACATGATGCCTGGTATTCATGCCAAAGAGTTACATTTTTATCTCAGCAGACCACAGAATTTTATTTCTGATGGTTTCAGAGTTCCTCAGGCAACTTCTTGCAAACTCCAGGTGGGCTGCCATGTGACGTTTGCTAAGGAGTGGCTTCCGTCTGGCCACTCTACCAGACCTGATTGGTAGATTACTGCAGAGATGGTTGTCCTTCTGGAAGGTTCTCCTCTCTCCACAGAGGAATATGGAGCTCTGACACTGTGACCATCAGGTTCTTGGTTACCTCCCTGACTAAGGCCCTGCTCCCCATTCACTAACTTTAGATAGTTGGCTAGCTCTAGGAATAGTCCTGGTGGATCAGCGCTTCTTACATTTATGGATGATGGCCGTTGTGCTCATTGGGACATTCAAAGCAGCAGAAATGTTTATGTACCATGCCCCAGATTTGTGCCTCAATACAATCCTGTCCCGGAGGTCGATAGACAATTCCTTTGACTTCATGTGGTTTTTGGTCTGACATGCACTGTCAACTGTGGTACCTTATATGTGGACAGGTGTGTGCCTTTCCAAATCATGTGCAATCAACTGAATTTACCCCAGGTGTACTGCAATTAACCATTGGAAGCATCTCAAGGAAGATCAGTGCAAACAGGATTCACCTGAGCTCAATTGTGAGGTTCATGGCAAAGGCTGTGAATACTTACCTACATGCGATTTTTTTAAATTCATTTGTAAAAATCTAAAAAAAAAAAGTATTTTCACATTGTCATTATGGGGTATTGTGTGGGGTATTTGAGGAAAACATGACTTTCATTCTTTTTCAAATAAGGCTGTAACATAACAAAATCTGGAAAAAGTGAAGCACTGTCAATGTCCTCATTTTTTTCACTACCGCACACCCTGTGACTGCTGGCATAGGCCCGAGCCCCCTCTTGACCTTTATTTGGAGTAATCAGGTGTAAAAAATGAATGAATGGATATCTACTTTTATCTTAAGACAGATAGAGTGAGTGAAGAGCTGGATTTAATTGATAAGCTTTAAAAGGTGGATCTACTTTCACACTAAAACCTGATGTTCTATGGGTTATATAACTTTTGCTGCCAGAAAATATTAAGGCTGTGCCACACTGTGACAGCCAGAGCAAATGGACTAGTTACATATTTAAATATTTTTTCCAGTGGCAAAACTGCATAATCTGTCCATCTTCCATGGATTTGGGGCTCTGATGGATGGATGACATCATATTTCCACTGGCAACAAAGAGGAGCTACATTCAGCGGAGTTATTTTTTTTTCCCAGTTTTAAGACATATATCCATCCTTGGGGAAAGAAAATTTGAGTGGGATTTGCTGAGGTATTAACACAAATGTGGATGTAATCCAGCTCGCTCGGCTATCATGATGCAATACTTCCTTACTATGTGCACTGACAGCATCTCACTGTGCCAACATTCAATGTGGCTAGAGCGGCTAGGACAGCAAACAACCTTCTTTGTCTGTGACACCTTCTCACCAAGAGTATCTGCAGGGTGCACTCTGACATCCAGAAAAATGGACAGCTGTGCTGTCTTTTTCTTCAGTTAACTCTGACCTTTGCTAAATGAACACCGAAGCTGTATGTTGGTCACTTCACTGAATAAAACCCTGCTCCACGTATTATATATATATATATATATATATATATATACGAGGTCTGTGATAAAAGTAAGGACCTTATTATTTTTTTCAAAAACCATATGGATTTGAATCACGTGTGATTACATCAGACATGCTTGAACCCTCGTGGGCATGCAAGAGTTTTTTCACGCCTGTCGGTTACGTCATTCGCCTGTGGGCAGTCTTTGAGTGAGGAGTCGTCCACCCTCTCGTCGATTTTTTCATTGTTTAGGAATGGCTCAGAGACTGCCGCTTTGCTTGATCAAAATTTTTTCAAAACTGTAAGACACAACTGAGTGGACACCATTCGATAAATTCAGCTGGTTTTCGGTAAAAATTTTAACGGCTGATGAGAGATTTTGGTCTGTAACTGTCGCTTTAAGGATGGCCCACGGCGCCTGACAGGTGGTTTTCCTGTTGCGGCGCACACAGATTCGCTGAGTCGTCACGGAAATGACTCGGCGAATTTGCGCGCACGTCTTTCATTACAAAATGTCCTTAAACAGTGGAATGTCCGCATAAAGTCCTCATGCTGGCCTCTTCTGAATCTTCTCTGATCTCTCACGATGTCCTGGGTGAATTAAGCCTTAAATTAGAATGTTTTCAGGTCGAAACAGGCTGACGATGGCGCCTGGAAGCGCTGCACGACGTCCCGCTCCGTGGGAAGTCCTTACACCGACAGAAACACCCCATAATCTCTCATCAGCCGTTAAACTTTTCACCGAAAACCAGCTTAATTTCTCCAATAGTGTCCACTCAGATATCCCTCACAAGTCCAGAAAAAATGTTGATAAAGCAACGCGCGCCATCCGCAGCGGCTATTCAGACAAAGAGATTCCGACGGGCGGGGTGGAGCACTCCTCACTCAAGGCCTGCCCACAGGCGAATGACGTCACCGACACACGTGAAAAAACTCACGCATGTGCATGAGGGTTCAAGCATGTCTGACGTAAAAACATATGAATCAAATCCATTTATTTTTTGAAAAAAATAAAAAGCACCGCTTTTTTCATGTTTCTACATGCCTGAAAAATATTTAGTTGTTTTCTTTTCATGATGACTCACTGGAGCAGTACATTGAATGTTTTCCAGGAATTAATAAAGTGTTGTGTTTTTAAGCACCAGAATTATTTATCATGACATTATAGTGCTCTTTTTTCCATATCTCCCTCATCCCCCCAAAAAAACATAGTACGACAACAACTGAGAGTGTTGGACCATTGTAAGCCTGTTTCTATAACAAGCACGTAGAGATATGGCTACGTGATATTGGCTTTACTGAAATGCTAGTCAGGAATGATTGTCACCTGGTAACTTGGTGTGTCACAGGTACTCCCGAGTTTTGACACTAGTTAATTGAAAGTCACACGCACTCCACACTCACTGGACACACAGGGATCACATGCATCAGGCATATGTTTGGGATGGGTTGATGGCGCAATGTTCCCCATGCTTCGTGGAATTTAATTTAAATTATTTTATTTATATAGAGCCAAATCACGACAGAGTTGCCTCAAGGCGCTTCACACAAGTAAGGTCTAACCTTACTAACCCCCAGAGCAACAGTGGTAAGGAAAAACTCCCTCTGAGGAAGAAACCTCAAGCAGACCAGACTCAAAGGGGTGACCCTCTGCTTGGGCCATGCTACAGACATAAATTACAGAACAATTCACAAAACGAATATACAGGAAATGCAGTTGGTGTACAGGACAGGAGGGTCTCCAGCACCAATACATTTCCATCTCAAGATGGAGCTGCACCTTAAATAGAGAGAGAGAGAGAGAGAGAGAGAGAGAGAGAGAGAGAGAGAGAGAGAGAGAGAGAGAGAGAGAGAGAGAGAGAGAGAGAGAGACAAAACAATCAGGCATCAGAAAGACAGGAAATACAGTATAATTTGCCAGCATTAAACAAGAAGAAAAACAGTAAATACTAAGGTGATCACAGGCCACTAGCCCTAAGCTTCACTAAAAGACCCAGAATTTAGGTAAAGTTGAGGCTGCGGCATGCTCCATTTCCTAATAAAATGAATTAAAAGAGTAAAACGTGTAGAAACAAAACTATTCCACAGAACAGGGGCAGGATAAGAGAAAGCTCTATGACCCGCAGACTTCTTATTCACCCTAGGGACACAAAGTAGTCCTGCACCCTGAGAATGCAAAGCCCAGGTCGGTATGTAAGGTTTAATTAAGTCAGCTAGGTAGGGAGGTGTCAGTCTGTGAACAATTTTATAGACTAGTAGCAGAACCTTAAAATCTGATCTCACTGGGACAGGAAGCCAGTGAGGAGATGCCAAAATGGGCGAAATGTGGTCGAACTTAAAAGTCTGGATGCAGCATTTTGAACCAATTGGAGAGCCCTAATGCTTGACTGCGGTAAACCAGAAAATAGAACATTGCAGTAGTCCAATCTAGAAGAGATAAACACATGGATCAGGGTCTCAGCATCAGCCATAGACAGGATGGGACGAATACGATTCAGAATAGATATACTTAACAACCAGAAGAGTGTTAAACAGAAATAGAAAAACGTATACAATCGTGTAAAGTTCAGAAGAGCATCACAACAGCAAACAATCCATCGGAAGCAAGTTGCCAAATCTTATGTACACAGTCGTACATAAGTATGATGCCCCCATGCTCTTTCACAAACTTTTGCCCAGATACCTGTAATACACCTGCAGGCTGCAACTCCTTGTGACCCCTATGTGTCCAGTACATGTACAGTAAAATGTGAGGCAGGCTTAACACTTAGAATCTCACTCCGTTGGCATGAGTAACACCTTTTTTTCAGCTGTACACAATCAGCACATTCTACTTTTTTGGTTTGCTAAAAATGTATGTCTTTGTTATATTAAAATACAAATGTTTCAAGTTAATTTTGTGATATAAACTAAACATGCTTTTAACTAACCTAATACAGGAGTAAATCCAGTACAGGCCCTGAGGTCTGTTGGTGCCAAAACCTATTTCCAGCTGGCTGGACTGAAATGATGAAGATTAAATGTCTTGTCCAAGGACACAGGCAGGTAGCATGAGCAGGATTCAAACCCACACTTGCATATTGGCAGGCTGGCCCCTTATCCACTTAGCTATCTGCTCTGTTAACCTAAATCAATTTTTTGAAACCTGGTGACAAAATAAACTTCACAAAAGTCCTTACTTTTTTTTTTTTTTTTTTTTTTTTTTAGCATAAGGAACTTATAACAGGAACTCCTCTTTTTGGTGCTGGGGGAGTATTCTTCCATGACTTTTTCCTTTCTTTTTTGTAAAATGAGTCTAACAAAATAGGAAGGAGCCAATACTCCTTTGAGTTCAAAACCCAAACTTACTGACCTCAGAAGTGTCCTAGCAACAAGGATGAAAACTTGACAAATGATGCACCTTACCAAAGTCAACACAGATTGCTCCCATTGTTAACTGCTAATGGTTCCATATTTTTCTAAATAGGATGATTAGACCCCATGGCCTTTGTTCTCCCAGAGGGATGCAGCTGCATAAAATCAATACAAAATTACTTCACGACTTGCATTTTTGCAAACTGGTGGAATCATTTGTGCCATGGGATCTTTTTGAGTTTTGGTTTTAAGGCACAAAAAATACTTTGAGTATCTAAAAATACTCAAATTAGTATTATTTTTCCATACTGACATCTATTGTCAGTAATACCCTCAATTGCCAAAGTAGAGCCTTAAATGTTTCCACTGTCATTATCAAAGTTTTTATCTGAAGATATTGCATTTATTCACTCACAGTGTGACTAAAAATTAATAATTCATGTCAAGATAATTACATACTACTGTGCATTAAACATCAATTTGTGTGTCTCAAAACTAGTTAATAGCTTTTGAATAAAAACTTGATTTCAAAAGACGATAATGTTCAAATGCTTAGGAAATTTGGGTCTCTGTAGGTTTCAACTTAATATGAAAATTCAAATAATCAATTTGTGCCTCTGAGATTACTTACATGGGAATAATTAAACCCTAGAAGGCAATTATAAACACAAGACCCAGGATGGCTTTGCTGTTATCTCCAAGACCGAGGTTTGATTATTGGCCTCAGGACTCACTTTTAGTCATTATTTGAGTTTCCTTTCGAAATGTTTAGAAGCCACAGCTCATCAGTGCAACTGATTGCCTCGTGTCTCGAGGAGAGGCATCCCGCTGATGAAAAGGTCTTGTGTGAAGCTAGAACAGAAAGTGTGTGACTCCACCAATACCGAATGGAATCTTGAAATTTGGTTTGACAACAACTCCTACACCTTACAATATCAGAGTTTGTCTGTTATTTCCACAATCTCAAAATAGTGGACACATTGACATTTAGTTCAACATGCTGCCTGCAGAAGCAACAAATTTGACAAGTGTCACTAGTTTGATTTGGTTGTAACCATATATTTTCTATAATTTGCACTAAAATGCTGCAAACCTTGGACACATGCAGCAAATTTCTAGAGGACTGGCCAACAATTAAATTGTAGTCAAGCCAAGTAGCGTAAGGCAGAAAATATCAGTATTGTAACATTGCCACACCCACCACACCACTGAACTGCCTCATGCCACCCAAGCAGACAAAAATATAAAATTGCAAAATCTGCAAACAGGATTTTGTTGACAGTCATTGCCAAAAATGAATATGTGGCAAGATTTACACAATATATTTGCATACTTTTAATGATGTACAGGAGGATTTGCTTTGCATAGTTTATTTAAAAAAAGAGTTCCACACAAAAACATTTGAAACAATTAAACCTCTGAATGTGAAACTCGTGTTTGCCAGTTATAGCAGAGCAGATAAGTATGACCTTTGGCCAGAATTGTTTACTTGGTCATGCAAGCATCAGATTTGGCATGATGGTTCTTCATAAATCAGTGTTTGAGAAAAAAGTGCTGGTCACTTGAAAATCCAATATGGTGGCCAGGTAGGGGTCAATGAAGAAGTACACAGGGGTCAAAATTTAAAAATGCTCCAATCACATTATTTGTCTGATCATAAATATTCCAAAAAGGTATGGTTTTGACTATCTATGATTGAATGTTATGGAGTTATGAGGTAAAAACAGCAAAAATGGTGACAAAGGTCAGTTTCAGTTTGTACAGGGGTCAAAAGTTAAAGCTGCTCCAATATTTGTAAAATGTGATGCAAATTATTGGTTGAGTTAATAAGGGTTTAAAAAGGAATAGTTTGCACCATGTGTCATGCTTAGTTGTCACGTTACAGGGTAACGTGACAACTAAGGATAAGGTCATATGCCATAGATTCCAACGTATGTCAACATTGTTTGACATTTACTCTGCAAACCAAGCATTCAACACAGTCAAAACTATTCCATTTATTAATCCTATTAGTTCAACCAATATTTTGCACCACCTTCTACCAAAATTGGAGCAACTTTAACTTTTGACTCCTGTGCAAACTGAAACTGACCTTTCTTACCATTCTTGATGTTTTTACCCCATAACTCCATAATATTCAGTCATAGATAGTCCAAACTATACCTTTTTGGAATCTTTGTGATCAGACACATAATTTGGTATAGCTTTCAATATGACTGGAGCATTTTTAAATTTTGACCCTGTGTCATTCTTCATTGACCCCTACATGGCCGTCATATTGGATTTTCACATGGCCAGCACTTTTTTCTCAAACACTGATTTATGAAGAACCTTCATGCCAAATCTGGTGCTTGTATCGCCATGTGAAGGATTGTTTTAGTTATTTGCTGCACTACTATGTAATTTTATTTTTAGAGAAACACCCTTAAAAAAAAGTGTTTTGGAAGCAATGAACAAAGGTGATCTCCATCCAAAAAGTAACAAAAATCCACTATGGTCAAATTATCAATGGGATAATATTAGCAGTGTGTTGTGTATATGCACTGCATGGATTTATATAGTGCTGTTCCCTCTGAATCAGAACCTTAAAGGGGTTTCTAATGATGCCTCGCATTCACACACACACACACACACACATACACCGATGGCATGTAAGGTGCTCACGACACACAGACAGGAACTCAGGGATTACGGATCTTGTCCAAGGGTCATAAGTGAGTGGCTGGGGTTTGAATCAATGATCCTCTGGTCTAAAGCTCTATGCTTAACCACGAGTGGCAAAAAACGTCCTTCTCAACAAATATGAATAAATTGGTGTATTATTTATTTATTTATTCAAATTTATTGATATCTGTCAGATTTTCATTAAGCCAATCGGTTCATTTTTTTAGTGATGTGATGTGAATTTTGCTTGATAATTCTTTAAAAAGGAAAATATTCATAACAGTTAAATCCATAACAGAAAAATGAGAGTGACTGAGGCACTTTTGATTGAGATATAATGCAAAATGTACACCAAATGAGCTTTTCAATGTTAAATTTAAATGTCCAAAAAATCCAAAATCCAGCTCAGATCTGGATCAAACTTTGTGATGCGATAGTGAGTGCCAGTCTGCACCTCATGTGCAAATACGAGAGTGATTGGGGTATGTTTGATTGAGATATAATGAAAAATACACATTAACATGGGGTTTTCAATGTTAAATTTAATTGGCCACTGATCATCCATCTCTCTCTCTCTCTCTCTCTCTCTCTCTCTCTCTCTCTCTCTATATATATATATATATATACGAGGCCTGTGATGAAAAAAGCGGTCCTTTTATTTTTTTCAAAAAATAAATGGATTTGATTCATATGTTTTTACGTCAGACAAGCTTGAACTCTCGTGCACCTGCGTGAGTTTTTTTCACGCATGTCAGTGACATCATTCGCCTGTGGGCAGGCCATGAGTGAGGAGTGCTCCACCCCGCCCGTCGGAATCTCTTTGTCTGAATAGTCGCTGCGGACGGCGCGCGTAGCTTTATCAACATTTTTTCTGGACCTGTGAGGAATATCCGAGTGGACACTGTTCGAGAAATTAAGCTGGTTTTCGGTGAAAAGTTTAACGGCTGATGAGAGATTATGGGGTGTTTCTGTCTGTGTAAGGACTTCCCACGGAGCGGGACGTCGCGCAGGGCTTCCAGGCGCCATCATCAGCCTGTTTCGACCTGAAAACATTCTAATTTAAGGCTTAATTCATCCAGGACGTCGTGAGAGAACAGAGAAGATTCAGAAGAGGCCGGCATGAGGACTTTATGCGGACATTCCACTGTTTAAGGACATTTTGTAATGAAAGACGTGCGCATAAATTCACCGAGTCGTTTCCGTGACGACTCGATGAATCTGTGTGCGCCGCGACAGGAAAAACACCTCCGTGTTGAAAACCATTTGTAAAATTCAGGCGGCTTTTGATGGCTTTCAATAAGTGAGTAACTGAGAAATTGTTTAACAGCTTGGGCATGTTCCAACTTGCCCGTTAAGGTTTCCAACGGAGGTGTTTTTCCTGTTGCGACCCCCCGCGGTTGGGTCCGGCCTGACATGCGACTCTGCCAGCACGTTCTTTCATTACAAAATGTCCGTTAACAATGGAATGTCCGAATAAACTCCTCATGCCGACTTCTTCTGAAAGTTCTCTGTTCTCTGACAACTTACTGGGTCAACAGAGCCTGAAATGTGGAAGTTTTCAACTTGAAACGGCGAGACGCTGCCACCTCGAAGCGCAGATCGCCGTCAGGCGCTGTGGGCCATCCTTAAAGCGACACTACCAGACCAAAATTTCTCATCAGCCGTTAAAATTTTTACCGAAAACCAGCTGAATTTATCGAATGGTGTCCACTCAGTTGTGCCTTACAGCTTTTGAAAAAATTTTTATCAAACAAAGCAGCAGTCTCTGAGCCATTCCTAAACAATGAAAAAATCGATGAGAGGGTGGGCGACTCCTCACTCAAAGACTGCCCACAGGCATGCCCACGAGGTTCAAGCATGTCTGATGTAATCACACGTGATTCAAATCCATATGGTTTTTGAAAAAATAATAAGGTCAGTTACTTTTATCACAGACCTCATATATATATATATATATATATATATATATATATATATATATATATATATATATATATATATATACGAGGTCTGTCAATAAAGTATAGGTCCTTTTTATTTTTTTCAAAAACTATATGGATTTCATTCATATGTTTTTACGTCAGACATGCTTGAACCCTCGTGCGCATGCGTGAGTTTTTCCACGCCTGTCGGTGACGTCATTCGCCTGTGAGCACTCCTTGTGGGAGGAGTCGTCCAGCCTCTCGTCGGAATTCCTTTGTCTGAGAAGTTGCTGAGAAACTGGCGCTTTGTTTGGTCAAAATTTTTCTAAACCTGTGAGACACATCGAAGTGGACACGGTTCGAAAAATTAAGCTGGTTTTAGGTGAAAATTTTAACAGCTGATGAGAGATTTTGAGGTGATACTGTCGCTTTAAGGACTTCCCACAGTGAGACGTCGCGCAGCGCTCTCAGACGCCATCGTCAGCCTGTTTCAAGCTGAAAACCTCCACATTTCAGGCTCTATTGATCCAGGATGTCGTGAGAGAACAGAGAAGTTTCAGAAGAAGTCGGTTTCAGCATTTTATCCGGATATTCCACTGTTAAAGGAGATTCTTTTTAATGAAAGACGTGCGGGCGGATTGCAGCGTCGGCTCGCAGCCGCCACGACGCTCCGCCACAGGAAAAACACCTCTGTTGGAAGCCTTAAGGACAAGTTGGAACATGTCCAGCTGCGTCCCGACGTGCGGACCCGTCCGCATGTCTTTCATTAAAAAAATCTCCTTTAACAGTGGAATATCCGGATAAAATGCTGAAACCGAGTTCTTCTGAAACTTCTCTGTTCTCTCACGACGTCCTGGATCAATAGAGCCTGAAATGTGGAGGTTTTCAGCTTGAAGCAGGCTGACGACGGCGCCTGGGAGCGCTGCACGACGTCTCGCACTGTGGGAAGTCCTTAAAGCGACAGTATCACCTCAAAATCTCTCATCAGCCGTTAAAATTTTCACCGAAAACCAGCTTAATTTTTCGAACCGTGTCCACTTCGATGTGTCTCATAGGTTTAGAAAAAATTTTGATCAAACAAAGCGCAAGTCTCTCAGCAACTTCTCAAACAAAGGAATTCCGACGAGGGGCTGGACGACTCCTCCCACAAGGAGTGCTCACAGGCGAATGACGTCACCGACAGGCGTGGAAAAACTCACGCATGCGCACGAGGGTTCAAGCATGTCTGACGTAAAAACATATGAATGAAATCCATATAGTTTTTGAAAAAAAATAAAAAGGACCTATACTTTATTGACAGCCCTCGTATATATATATATATAGATACAGATATGTAGATATCACATTTTATCCGGATCTATCTATCTATCTATCTGTCTATCTGTCTGTCTATCTCTCTATCTATCTGTAAATATTTAAAATTTTTAAGGTCAAAGTCTTGTTAGAAGTGGCTTTTCATTAGTTAAAATAGAATACAAAAAATATAGATCAAAACATATTTTCAATGTTAAAAAGAATCAGTTATCTGCTGAAACACAATACCGATCAGATGTGGGTTGAACTTGCATTTACTGAGAGTGCCAGTTTGCACCTCATTGTGACAAATAAGAGTGACTGAGACAGTTTTGATTGAGATACAATTCAAAATGTACACCAAATGGAGTTTTCAATATTAATTTCAAATGTCTACAAAATCCACAATCCAGATCACATCCGGATGAATTTTTGTCAGGCAATAGTGAGTGCCAGTCTGCACCTCATTTTCAAATATCAGAGTTATTGGGACATGTTCGATTAAGATATTTCCTGACTTTGGCCTTTGCCATAGGTATTAAAGGCACTGCGCTGCGGTGGTTTGAATCATATTTGTCTAATAGATTACAATTTGTTGATGTAAATGGGGAATCTTCTTCACAGACTAAAGTTAATTATGGAGTTCCACAAGGTTCTGTGCTAGGACCAATTTTATTCACTTTATACATGCTTCCCTTAGGCAGTATTATTAGACGGCATTGCTTAAATTTTCATTGTTACGCAGATGATACCCAGCTTTATCTATCCATGAAGCCAGAGGACACACACCAATTAGCTAAACTGCAGGATTGTCTTACAGACATAAAGACATGGATGACCTCTAATTTCCTGCTTTTAAACTCCGATAAAACTGAAGTTATTGTACTTGGCCCCACAAATCTTAGAAACATGGTGTCTAACCAGATCCTTACTCTGGATGGCATTACCCTGACCTCTAGTAATACTGTGAGAAATCTTGGAGTCATTTTTGATCAGGATATGTCATTCAAAGCACATATTAAACAAATATGTAGGACTGCTTTTTTGCATTTACGCAATATCTCTAAAATCAGAAAGGTCTTGTCTCAGAGTGATGCTGAAAAACTAATTCATGCATTTATTTCCTCTAGGCTGGACTATTGTAATTCATTATTATCAGGTTGTCCTAAAAGTTCCCTAAAAAGCCTTCAGTTAATTCAAAATGCTGCAGCTAGAGTACTGACGGGGACTAGAAGGAGAGAGCATATCTCACCCATATTGGCCTCTCTTCATTGGCTTCCTGTTAATTCTAGAATAGAATTTAAAATTCTTCTTCTTAGTTATAAGGTTTTGAATAATCAGGTCCCATCTTATCTTAGGGACCTCGTAGTACCATATCACCCCAATAGAGCGCTTCGCTCTCAGACTGCAGGCTTACTTGTAGTTCCTAGGGTTTGTAAGAGTAGAATGGGAGGCAGAGCCTTCAGCTTTCAGGCTCCTCTCCTGTGGAACCAGCTCCCAATTCAGATCAGGGAGACAGACACCCTCTCTACTTTTAAGATTAGGCTTAAAACTTTCCTTTTTGCTAAAGCTTATAGTTAGGGCTGGATCAGGTGACCCTGAACCATCCCTTAGTTATGCTGCTATAGACGTAGACTGCTGGGGGATTCCCATGATGCACTGTTTCTTTCTCTTTTTGCTCTGTATGCACCACTCTGCATTTAATCATTAGTGATCGATCTCTGCTCCCCTCCACAGCATGTCTTTTTCCTGGTTCTCTCCCTCAGCCCCAACCAGTCCCAGCAGAAGACTGCCCCTCCCTGAGCCTGGTTCTGCTGGAGGTTTCTTCCTGTTAAAAGGGAGTTTTTCCTTCCCACTGTAGCCAAGTGCTTGCTCACAGGGGGTCGTTTTGACCGTTGGGGTTTTACATAATTATTGTATGGCCTTGCCTTACAATATAAAGCGCCTTGGGGCAACTGTTTGTTGTGATTTGGCGCTATATAAAAAAATTGATTGATTGATTGATTGACCTATGACCTAGAAAATGGAATCAGTTCTTGCTGGTTTAAAAATGTCATAAAGATATATGAAAACTTGTGGATTACAAGCTGTTCACAAACAGACAAACAAGAGAACACTCCGTAAATGGATTCTTCCTTGGCCCGCCCTTCCACCAATAATCAATGAAAATTGGTGCTTTTTTTTTTTTTTTTTTTTTGGTGGGGGGGTAATTCAATCTTGTTTAGGTGTTGGTAAAAGACTGAATTATTCACCATATTTATTGTAACCTTTGTAGAGTACCAGATGGCTGCAATTTGACAGATCAACATGGCTTATATCATGGCAGGTAAGCTGTCACGATGAAAAAAACCAAAACAAAACAAAAAAACAATAATAATAATCGGCTAAATCCCAAACTCGCATTTAAGAATAAAAAATTTATGAGCATACACTTCCTCAAACCTTAGGGTCCCTTCACAAATAACACAAGTGGCACAGAAAGGAGGAATTGCCTGCCCACAAGTGGCCAAAAGACAGTGAATGCCCTGCGAGTGTCAATTCAACCTCACTCTCAGCAGGTGTCGGCCAAATTCCAGGTGCCAAACACGAACACCTAACACCGCTCTCCGGGCACTTACAAAAGACGTGGCTATTCGCGCTCCTGGCACGATAGTAGACAGCAGGCGACCACATTCGAGCTGTCTGTGAGTGCCCTACCAGTGTGGCATAACCTAGCAACACACATGTGGCACGCCAGAGGGTCAGATCCCCCCTCAACACATATGACGTGCGTGTGTATCGTGTGTGTGTGTGTCGCACTCCCTGCTCCCCCAACACGTGGCTTGTATGTGTATCACACATGTTCGCATGTGTCGCACCCCCCCCCCCTCCCCGCACAGCTGATGTCTTCATGAGAGGAGTGCATCAGGTAATTAATGTAAAACATAAAAGGGACAACACTAATCCACGTCATTTCATTCCTTCCTGGTGTACATCTAAGGGGAGGCTCTTTATAACAGGAATTAAGTATTACAAATTGTGGTGTTTTATTGATATTTTGCTCTGCTGCTGTGTACGCAACTTTCCACGTGCTCGCACTGTGTTCTTGTGCACGAACGCGAGCGTGGACTAAACTGTCGCTGCAGTATCGTGCATGCTGAACGTGCGTTTCTCCTGACAGCAGGTGGAATGTTTTGCGGTTCCCCATTTCATTTTTGGTTCACATATTTTCTTCCGGTTTCTGCATCTTTCGTGTTATGTGTGAAGGGGCCCTTAACTTGTTGAATGCTTTCCTTATGGAAGATTTTTTTTCAAATATTATATATATATATATATATATATATATATATATATATATATATATATATATATATATGCACAAGGTCTATTAGAAAAGTATCCGACCTTATTATTTTTTTCAAAAACTATATGGATTTGAATCACGTACGATTACATCAGACAAGCTTGAACCCTCGTGGGCATGCAAGAGTTTTTTCACGCCTGTCGGTTGCGTCATTCGCCTGTGGGCAGGCTTTGAGTGAGCACTGGTCCACCCCTCCCGTTGGAATTCCTTTGTCTGACTACTTGCTGAGAGACTGCCGCTTTGCTTGATCAAAATTTTTTCAGAAACTGTAAGGCACATCCGAGTGGACACCATTCGAGAAATTCAGCTGGTTGACAAACAGCACAGCACATTATTCGTACAATGTGTTTTCAGATTTATCTAAAAATTCTTAAACATAAACAACTTGAAAATAGTAGTTTTATAACCTTCATCAGTGAGGTTACGTTGTGTTTGCTATTTTATTTGTTAATTTGTTTTTGTTTGCTTGCTTGTTAAGAACATATTACAAACGCACATGGACTGATTCAGTGAAAACTTGTGCTGTGGTCGGCCTTGAATTAAGGAATAAATCATTACATGTAGTACCTGTAAATTCTGGTTAAAGATCATATCCCGCTATTGACCTTTCATCAACTGACTGCTCAGTTTTGGTTTTTATCAGTGATCCCAACCAATCACCTTTGATGTTAATCTTTGATCCTCATCAGTGATTTTTGTTTAGTTTTAACGCTGATTGCTTAACACTCATCCTGCAAACAAAATAAAAGCAGGTAGAGGTTAAAGATCAAAGTCAAGTGTATTTTCAGTCCACTAGAATTGATGAAAAATTTGCTATAGTTTTGATCTTAACTCATGTTAAAGGAGACTTTGATGACTTACTTGAGGTATTTACATTGTGATAACCCTTCTACTTGATTTTTGTATTTATTTTACAACATCTATCTTTGTTTGACCAGATACATAAAACCCCTGTGAACCCATTGTGTGTCAGTGTCAGTTCAACATGGTGTTCTTGAATCACCTGTACAAACTAATGGTCCCACCCTTGGATGCCTGAACCTGTTTTCCCTGTGAACAAACTCCTGTTAAAAGGCATATATTGATCCTTTGTTCCTTTTTAAGGCTAATTATCCACTCCACCGCCAGTTCCTGTTATCGATGTCCTGCTCTTCATCCCCGCTCATCACACGGAGACCTAACTCTTAAAAACACATCTGATGGTCATCTGCCCAGAAGGAACAACTAAGCACTTTTGGCCTCTTTACCGCTGCCTACTCAGCCACTGCATGGGCAGCATTTCTGTCTAATATATATTTTATTCTCCCCTGCAGTTAGCGGTCTGAAGATGCTTGACAGACAAATGTGGTGACTGTTAAACCCCCATGCTCACACTAATCAAGTCTGAGGCTGAAAATGGGGGTTCCGACCTGCAATTAATGACTGAGGAGCCTGCGGCCGTCTCATACATCATGACATCAGCTTTGAGGATCTGTTTTGACTATTTTCATGCTCAAAATGAAGGTGCAATAATACAGCAGAAAGACAAATGTGCAACTGAACTAGGGGAAGGGAGTCAGATGAGGTCACAGCTATGACAGCTGTGTAGCCACACGTGGTCACAATGCCCTTGAGGCAACCTATTGTTTTCACCTGCATGTGTCTGTCTGTGATACTCGTATGAAAGCCAGTTGATGGATTTCAACCACAATGTTGTGAAGAGGTTGCCTTCTACCTAAGGATAATCCTATGAATTATTGAGTTTGAAATAGAAAAAGATTAAGATTACAGCACACAGTCCAAGTTTTGGCTCAGTGCAGATGCATAGATAGGAGAGAGTAGATTGACAGGAGGGAAACTTTCAAAGGTTTGTAACATCTGAATCAGCAATGATAGGCCCATCCTTACTCTTATAACCCCGTTACACATATGCAAATTGAGGCCAAATGGCATCAGAATGACGCGTCTGGCCACAATCAAGAAGTATTGAAGTGTGGTCTGAAGACCAACGGATGGCCGTCTCTGAAAAGTTTACAGATTTGGTTCCATTTCCTCAGGTGGCCCGAGTGTGTTTCACATGTTCAAAACACTCTTGGTGCCATCAAGATGGGACACACATCTGATGGTGGTCTTTGTGCAGTTTTTGCGTCATCTGATCTCAATCTACATATTCTGATGGCATCATAACAGCATTTGAAACAATCTGATCATGGTTGATTGAGCTCTGAGATGGATCAGTCACGGCAAAGCCTGCCGGCATGTTGTGCCAAGTATGTCCACCTCCACTGGAACCTGGCCTGGGATGGCAAAGGAAATGTTGATATGTAATACATCCCCATTTCCAGTGAAGTTGGGACATTGTGTAAAATATAAATAAAAACAGAATACAATGATTTGCAAATCCTCTTCAACCTATATTCAATTGAATACATCACAAAGACAATATATTTAATGTTCAAACTGATAAACTTTATTGTTTTTGTGCAAATATTTGCTGATTTTGAAATGGATGCCTGCAACACGTTTCAAAAAAGCTGGGACAGTGGTACGTTTACCACTGTGTTACATCACCTTTCTTTCTAACATCACTCAATAAGCATTTTGGAACTGGGGACAATTGTTGAAGCTTTGTAGATGGAATTCTTTCCCATTCTTGCTTGATGTACAACTTCAGTTAACAGTCCAGGATCTCCGTCGTAGTATTTTGCGCTTCATAATGCGCCACACATTTTCAATGAGCAACAGGTCTGGACTGCAGGCAGGCCAGTCTAGTAACCACACTCTTTTACTATGAAGCCATGCTGTTGTAACACATGTGGAATGTGGCTTGGTATTGTCTTGCTGAAATATTCAGGGACGCCCCTGAAAAAGACGTTGCTTGGATGGCAGCATGTGTTGCTCCAAAACCTGGATGTACCTTTCAGCATTGATGGTGCCATGGGCACTAACACACCCCCATACCATCACAGATGCTGGCTTTTGAACTTTCCGCTTTGCATCTGTCCATTTCAAATGAGCTTGGGCCCAGAGAAAGCGGCGGTGTTTCTGTATGTTGTTGATGTATGGCTTTTGCTTTGCATGGTAATTTCAACTTTTCAATTTATTTTCCTTTATATATCACCAAATCACAACAAGGTTGCCTCAAGGCCCTGCACACAAGATCTAACCTTACCAACCCCCAGAGCAACAGTGGTAAGGAAAAACTCCCTCTGAAGAAGAAACCTTAAGCAGACCAGACTCAAAGGGGTGACCCTCTGCTTGGGCCATGCTACAGACACAAATTACGAAACAATTCACAAAGCGAACATACAGGAAATGTTGTCGGTGCACAGGACAGTTTCCGGAACAGACACCACACCCATCTCTGGATGGAGCCACACCTCAAACAGAGAGGAAAGAGGTGAAGTCTAACTTGCACTTGAAGATGTAGCGATGAACTGTGTTAACTGACAATAGTTTTCTGAAGTGTTCCTGAGCCAATGTGATAAGATCCTTCACACATTGATGTCAGTTTTTAATGCAGTGCCGCCTGAGGGATCGAAGGTCACGGGCATTCAATAGTGGTTTTCGGCTGTGCCGCTTATGTGTAGAAAGTTCTCCGGATTCGTTGAATCTTCTGATTATATTATGGACTGATGATGATGATGAAATCCCTAACTTCCTTGCAATTGAACGTTGAGAAACATTGTTCTTAAACTATTGGACTATTTTTTTTCACATAGTTGTTCACAAAGTGGTGATCCTCGCCCCATCTTTGCTTGTGAACAGCTGAGCCTTTCGGGGATGCTACATTTATAACCAATCCTGACACTCACCTGTTTCCAATTAACCTGTTCACCTGCGGAATGTTCCAAACATGTGTTCTTTGAGCATTCATCAACTTTATTTTTTGCCCCTGTCCCAGCTTTTTTGAAATGTGTTGCAGGCATCCATTTCAAAATTGAGCAAATATTTGGACAAAACAAAACGTCTTTCAGTTTGAACATTAAATATCTTGTCTTTGTGGTGTATTCAGTTGAATATAGGTTGAAGAGGATTTGCAAATCATTGTATTCTGTTTTTATTTACATTTCACACAATGTCCCTACTTTGGAATTGGGGTTGTAACATGTATTTGGCACAGATTCTTCATGTATAGTGAATGTGAACAGTGCGCTATCAAACCGAAAGCACCGTGTGCCACTGCACAGTGCACACCACCGCAAATCTGAACAAGCTGTTATATCCATAATAGACCTTACAGGACAGATATATGTCCATTTCTTCCCATGGGTGACGTAAATAAAGTGAAATTTGTGTCCATCATATCTGTGTATACCACCGGTAGCTGTGCCTCTCCGTGGTCTCATGTGCAGTCATTGCACACATCAGGTTCAGAGCTGAATGGATCTCACTCCTGTAATATTCATATTATTACTTGATCAACTTCTAATTCTGAAGGAGATATGATGTGGAACTGTTTTGCCAGGCCATGACAATGTTAGTAAACATGAATCTCACCTCCAGCAACGGCCCAGGAGTGTTTCAAAGTGCACTGTGGACATGGAATCAGGAACACAGCCTGTGGTTAAAATCCTCTCACCCATCTGCTGTGTGCTGGAATCAAACACGACAAAAACAAATCCCATTTGATAATCCAACCATCATAGTGTACAGGGTTGTACTGTGCTGCTGAAGTGAGCCAAAATACACACACAAAAAAGAAATTAAAGTTTCCTGGAAAGGCTGCATCTGGTGCATGGGACAGCATGGCCCACTGCCAGCAGTGTTTGCATAAGGGCTCATTCAGCCAATATGAACACACACACACACACACACACACACACACACACACACACACACACACACACACACACACACACACACACACACACACACACACACACACAGCTATCATGTCATCAGTCCAGCACCTGCTCTACGTACGCACACACCTGAGGTCAGCAGTCCTGGGAAGGAGAGTATGAGCGGAGGTGTGATTGTATGACTGAGTGAGTGACCGCACCGATACTTGCTTGGACACATATGGCCTGAGTCGGGGGCCATACGTTGGTTGTACGGTGTCCAGTGCCAGCAGGGACTGTGCAAAAGGGAGGAACACAGTGCTCCGTCCCACTCCAGAGTTTGCCATCCAGACATTTGGACACTGGGCAGTCTTCAACGCCTTTTATGGCCATCTGACGGCAGTCTCTGTCATCTAACTGTTGTCGACATACGCTTTGGTTGCGATCATGCAGGTGTAGATGAGGTAGGTACTCTGGCTACGTTGTGACACTGCTGACTACACCTCTTTCCCTCCCAACTACATCCCATCATGGCAATATTTGCCATGTCAGCCTGGAATGTGTTGCAGTCCTTAAATGCAGAAATAGATGTACAGTATGTATATTAACAAATGAAATTAAGATGACCACATGAAACATGAAATATCTTTGTCAAAGAGAAAAACAGCTGGTGCAACACAGAAATAGGTGCTGAAAAATTGAATAAGGTGCTGAAAACATACAAAAGGGACTAACATTTCGATGTGAAAGCCACATCTTCATCAGAGTCCTGCAAAGACAAGGATGGTACATCTTAAATACTAATCAGAAACAGGTGTCCTAATGCCTCCAAAGGGGCATGACCATCCATCAAGCATAGCACTCACTCAATTAGTAATCAGTTCATAATAAGAAACACTGTCCCAAAACAAACATGACAAAAACCAAAATAAAATACAATTATTAATTTTAGAGAAAACAGGTAAGTTTTAGTTCTTCATTCAAACCAAAAGGTTCCAAGGTGCCTAAAGTATAAATCCAGAATGCTTCTCTGCATAAACGTTTTTTAATGATATCACCTCCTCTGGGTGAGGCTGTGATTCTCTCAATCCCCCAAAATTTTAAGGATGCTGGGGAGCCATGACCGGCCTGTTTATAGTGCCTTGCCATGGCATAAGTTAGGTTCTGAGTACGGATTGCTGTTTTATGTTCAGCTATCCATAATTTAAGTTGACATTTTGTTTGGCCAATGTATGCCAATCCACAAGGGCATTTTAAAAGATATACTACATGTGTAGTATTACAATTGATAAATGAAGAATTAGAATATTGCTTACCAGTATGAGGATGAGAGAAAAACAAAGCATTAGTGGAATTAGAACAATGTGCACAATTACCACATGAAATATCTTTGGTTTGTATTTTCTGCAATGAAACAATTCAAAGTAAATGTAAGGGATCACTTCCTTGTTTGTTTATTTGGGTGGGAGGTTGTTTGTTTTTACTTACATTTTCTTTATCATCCCAACTTTTTCTGATGTGGGGTTTTCAATTGGAATTCAATGCGTGGCCTATTTTTATTAAAGCACATGTCCCTCAGGAAAAGTCTGTGGCAGTGGCTGTTGCAGTTAACAGTTCTGGCAGACTGACAAGCTCCTGTCAGATCTCTTCTTCTGCCCGTCCCTCTGTCCTTGCTCCTTCTCAGCACTCAATGCTAACCAAGGAAGGAGATTGATTTGCTTTCTGGTGTGAGTGATGATAAGCCACAAACTCATTAAGATGGCCGTTGCCATATCCCAACAGCATGTCGTGCAAGATCCGAATACTCCATGCTGTTAAGAGCAGAACCTCCTCAATTATTAAGACAATTGGTTGCTATTCTTTGTGTGAACTGCTGACCCCCCCCCCCCCAAAAAAAAAATGAATGCCACCCCTAAAGTGGTGCATTAAAAGAAACTAGCCAGCAAGATTGATCTGTTATATTTTTGGCTCCATGGATAACATAGGAGGGAAAATTGCCTGCATCGCTAGAACTGGAAGAAATATACTGTCGACTTGGCAGAAACACAGACATAATAATTGTTGTCAAAAGACAGTTGTAACATAGCTGAATAAATTTTCATTTCCCGGGTGTCTGAATAAATCATTTTTTACCCGACGCCATCAAAACATGGTCATTGGGTATTGCAAAGACTTTGCATCTGTCTTTCAATCTGTTTGTCTGCATGTCTGTCTGTCTGTCTGTTCATCTGTCTGTGCTCAGCATAAGTCCAGTCCTATTACTGTCAGAGTCTTCAAATTTACAGGAAACATTCTTGGAACACAGACATTGGACAAGTTCATACATGGCTAAACTTGACCTATTTCAAGAGGTCAAAAGGTCACATTCTGTTTTCACTTTTTTTGCTATGAAACATGCAAATCCACTTTTTTAAGGGGGTGCGGGGGGTGACAGCCAATCAGAGCGGAGAGGTGCCGTGATATCACTGGCTGGTCTCTCCCTGGCTGCTAATTCAACATGGTGGAATCCGCTGTGAAACGGCTGCATTTCTGTGTAATATAACATATATTTTTCTCATATATTTTGTAAAAGCTAATGAGAAATAAACCCCCCTCGTCGGAATTCCTTTGTCTGACTTCTTCCTGAGAGACTGGCGCTTTGCTTGATCAAAATTTTTTCAGAACCTGTGAGGCAGATCGAAGTGGACACCATTCGAGAAATTAAGCTGGTTTTCGGTGAAAATTTTAACGGCTGATGAGAAATTATGGAGTGTTACTGTCGCTTTAAGGACTTCCCACGGAGCGGGATGTCGCGCAGCACTCCGAGGCGCCGTCGTCAGCCTGTTTGGAGCTGAAAACCTCCAAATTTAAGCCTCTGTTGACCCAGGACATCGTGAGAGAACAGAGAAGTTTCAGAAGAGTTCGGGATCAGCAGTTTATCCGGACATTCCACATTAAAGGAGATTTTGTAATGAAAGACGTGCGGACGGATTGGCGCGTCGGTAGGCAACCAGCGTGACGCGCCACCACAGGAAAAACACCGCCGTTGCAAGCCTTAAGGACAAGTTGGAACATGTCCAGCTGTTAAACAATTTCTCAGATACTCACTCTACTGAAAGCCATCAAAAGCCACCAGGTTTTTACAAATGGTTATCAACACGGAGGTGTTTTTCCTGTGGCGGCACGCCGCGCCGGCTGCCTGCCGACGCGCCAATCCGTCCGCACGTCTTTCATTAAAAAAAGTCCTGGGTCAACAGAGGCTTCAATTTGGAGGTTTTCAGCTCGAAACAGGCTGACGACGGCGCCTCAGAGCGCTGCGCGACGTCCCGCTCCGTGGGAAGTCCTTAAAGCGACAGTAACACTCCATAATCTCTCATCAGCTATTAAAATTTTCACCGAAAACCAGCTGAATTTCTCGAAGGGTGTCCACTTCGATCTGTCTCACAGGTTCTGAAAAAAATTTTGATCAAGCAAAGCGCCAGTCTCTCAGGAAGAAGTCAGACAAAGGAATTCCGACGAGGGGGGTGGACCACTCCTCACTCAAAGCCTGCCCACAGGCGAATGACGTAACCGACAGGCGTGAAAAAACTCACGCATGCACACGAGGGTTCAAGGTTAGCTAATGTAATTGCACGTGATTCAAATCCATATAGTTTTTGAAAAAAATAAAAAGGTACGTTATTTTTCTTGCAGACCTCGTATATAAATTGTCACAATAATTACTATTTTTAATTTTAAAAAAAAAGTGAATTTTTGGTATATAACGCACAGTAAGTTGCAGGGCCTCCCAAACTCCCAAAAAAGGTAGTAGTTGTGCCGTCCGACACTGCTTCCTGCTTCACAGGGCTTCATAACCTTGCATATTTCAAAGTTGCACAACTTCCACATGGCGGTCATTCAATATCTGATTGCCATCAACACCATTGCATCTTTTTATTCTTTCATTTGTACAGCCAATAAAGCAGTAAACATTGACTTCTCTAATAGTTTGTAGTCCTAACTGCTTTAAGGTCCTGTGGCCACACTACAGCTCTCCCATTAAAATTCCTACTGTGACATTGATTCCTCCCCTAGCCTTAATGGTTACACGGTTGCAAAATAGAATTAGAAATAAAATTGCATGGTTTCTTGTACCCTGAAAAAAGTGAAACACAGTGCACTTCATTCAAAGTACTTATTTACATTGGTCTAATGGAAAATTGTGGTTTCCAGTTTAAATCTGCTGGAATCACTTTACAAAATCATAAATATACATTGTGAGAAACTAAAAAAATTAGCTGTAACAAATTACATCAATTCTTTTAAGTTGATCCAAAGTAGCATTTTTTTCAGTGTAGATACATGTAAAAAATTGCAAAAAAGATAAATAAATAAATAATAATAATAATAATAATAATGTGGCTGTCAGGTATTGTAAGAAATTGGCCTAGTAATTTGTCTGAATGGGGAAAAAAAAAGTTGACAGAGCTATACATTCTGCATAAATTCTTCCAAAATGCAGTAGGGAGAATATGGGAATAAGCACTTTTCCTTAGTGCCTGTGTAAGACTTATTCCATTCAGTGCAGTTTGCAGTTGTTAAAATACTCAAGATACACTTTTCAAACTGCTCAGGAATTGATGGCAGAGTCACAGCTGAAGGGTGTTTTTATTGCTCTTATTACTGTTGTTGCTGTTATTTATATTATTAAGATGATCATTTACTTATTGTTGTGGGCAGTGTGGTGGCCAGTTGGTTAGTGCCATTAGTTTGCCTGTTCTTCATATTATGTGGAGTTGCTTCAACAAGTACATCTGCCATAAAACTTGTGCCAAATCAACATGGAGATCTATACAGTATGGTTGACTCTGAGTGAAAAAGGAAGAAGCTGAAGGAACTCCCTTATATCTTTATTGCAGTATTTGACATTAGATTTTATTTGCTTCTCTGTTCATTGAAAAGTGTCTATATCCTAAAAAAAAGTCCCAACATACACTTTTTTAAACAACTCTTTAACTGAAGATTTGGATGCTATTGAAAGACTTGAGTGTTATTGAAATTATATTGCTGCCATCTTTTAAAGACTATTATTACATTACGGAAGCTTAGGAGTGGTTTACAACGACTCTTAGGAGGATTTTTTTTTTTTTTTTTTATTACTGTTCCTATCAGTCTAATACTTCTGGGTTTTTTTTTTTTTCTTTTTTTTTTCAGTGAAACTTTTAGGTTATTAATTTACTCCTGTGTGAACCTTAGGAGTGGTTAGTATATTCATTAGTGGTTAGCTCGTGCTTGCTTGGCTATACTCTTGAATTTTCTGGTGCACAAAATACATTACTTTACACTTTATGTAAATCCTACGTGATGCTGGAAGATAGGGTGGCTCTTTTAGAGAGCCTTGTCCGTAAGTTAGAACAGCTTCTCAGCTCAGTGGAGATAGATGTTACTGGAAATCCAGACGAGGTTAGTGTTGGGCTGGCTAGCATGCCCATTAGCATCAGCCTACAAACGCCAGCTGTGGAGGATGGTTTTCAGACTGTGGTTAGGTGGAGGAGGCCACGTAGGGCTTGGTACCCAGTTGTGGTACCCAGATCACCCTCTGCGAACTGTGAACTGGTTTTCCCCCTTGGATATGCCTGATGTGAGTTCTTTGAGCCCACGGGTGACTTCCACTCCTATCTCCAGGCCGAAATGCCGGGCTTTAGTGATAGGGGATTCTATCACCCGCAAAGTCAGGTTACAGACGCCAGCTGACGTTAAATGTATTCCTAGGGCCAGAACTCGTGACAATGCTTCCCATCTTAGGGTGCTGGTGCTGCAGAAGGGTAGACAGACAAAGGAACATGACACAAGATACAGTCACATAATTATTCACGTCTGTGCCAATGATGTCAGGATGAAGCACTCAGAGGACACAAAATGGACATAGAGAGGACTTGTGACCTTCCCAGACAGATGTGTTGGCTTTGATTAATAGTCTCTGGTCTCCTCCCCTCCCAGGGTAATGATGAGGCATTTAGCAGGCGACATCTTTAAATAGGTGGCTGGCACAATTTTGTAGACAGCAAGGCTTTAGTTTTATTGATAACTGGCCTTCTTTCTGGGGCTGCTATGGCTTGCTGATGCCAGATGGCTTTCACCCTACTGGGGAAGGAACAGCCATCTTGTCTGCGAACTTTGATAGAGCTCTACAAGGAGGGTAACATTAGGATTTTACAGCAGGCAACGGATCAGGTGATTAGAGACTGTGCAAGGTTTATGACAAATGTGAATGTGGAATCCATTAGCTTATTTGGAATATTAGTGCAGAAAATCCACTATGGTGCAGTTTATCTGCCAGGGAGGGAAATTCAACAAGTTGAGACTGCTGCCTGCATCCGTAGACATGTGCATAAAAATCATAGAGAGATATGCTTTGCAAACTTAATACCCATTAATACTTTGGATGATGTTGAAATTGGGGATGGGCTGCTGGCTGTTCCTGCAATACCAAGGATTTTGTGTCTGCTACCTACAACTCGAGTGGAATGTCTCAAACCTAAACCTACTTAGAGGCATCTGATATATGCTACTCTGGAACCACTCCTAAACCCAAACAGTCTGGGGTCCACTGAGGTCTAGGTTTAGCTTAATAGCTGTTGGGGGTCACAAATATAACTCGTTTGAGCATATGATTCTCCTCTCTGCCCACGATGCTATGTTTTGTCAAGGTCAGAAGAATAAAAATCAGCCGTATTACTTTGTCACTGTATATTGGTCCCCTCTCCCATACTCAGAATTCTTAGATGAATTTGGTGCATTCATCTCTAACTTGTCAATGAGTGCAGATGACATTCTGATTATTGGTGACTTTAACATTCATATAAATAAGCTTTCTGATCCCCTCTGCAAATCATCTATGGAAATTGTGGATGCATTTGGATTTCAGCAATGCATTCAGGACTCGATGCACATTAGTGGAAATACCCTGGATTTGGTTCTCGCACGTGGTATTGCTGTCACGAATATTGACATCATGCCTCTTGCTTTGGTGGTCTCTGATCACTCACTTATTAGGTTTACAGTTTCGCTGCCGTGTTTAGTGGAACAATAACCTTATTTATCACTACGGCAATGCATCAACTCCTCAGCTATGGCTGAACTCAAAGCTAGACTGCCTGATATCTTAGCTTCGCATTTGGCAAATGCCCAATCAGTAGATAGTCTTGTGGACAGTTTAAACTCAGTGCTCAAAACTACACTTGACATGATTGCACCACCTTTGTTAAAACAATGCCCCCCCAAAAACACAGTCATCTTGGTTCAGTGACTACTAGCGTGACCTCAAGCATAAGGCAAGAGGTCAAGAAAGGAAATGGCATAGTTCAAAATTAGAAGTATTCCACCTTGTGTGGCATGATGCTATCTTAGACTATAAGCATGCACTATTGGCTACAAAGCGGACAAATTACTCTGATTTGATCAACAAAAACAAGCATAACTCAAAGTTCTTGTTTGACACGGTGGCTAGACTACATGGACAACTGTTGGGAAAGTGTAGGAACACGGACCCACAACAGGGGGCGCAAATGAACGGACAATGGAATAGGTCAAATAACAACACTTTACTGTTGCGAACGTGCACAACAAACACAACAAATTACAACAATGGACAAAGTTCAATTCACAAAGGTGTCGTGTGGGCAGGCTCGAAGATAGGAGACGCCTCTCCAAAGTAGAACCGGAACCACACGGTTTCCTCCGCCACAGGACCCCGGGAATACTGGAGCCGGCAAGTTCCGAACTCCCAGGTGGCCACTGCCTCCGCGTGTCGGACCTGGTACTGCTGGCGAGGAACAAGAACACAATTAACGTGGGCGCGTTTGCACCCAGCAACCTGTACGGCAGGGAAGCTACCTCCACCTCTCGTTGGAGAAAAAAGTCTGCAATCACTCACAAAAATCACAAAGGTTACTGTCAAGCAGTCAGCTGAGATTATTACCTTCCAGGTAGAACGATATCTCGGCGATGAGGTGGAGATGCCGTCCTGCTGATATACCCCAGTGATAATTGCCGTCAGCTGTCTCAGGTGATGGGTGACAGCTGTTACCGAGGCTGCTCCTGTGGGGCGGCGGCGCCCTCTGGTGGTGGTGGGCCAGCAGTACCTCCTCTTCAGCGGCCCACACAACAGACAACCACCTGTTGTTCGCTGTCCTTTTACAGCACAAGATTTCCTGGATTACTTCGAGAAGAAAATAGAAGACATTAGGTTAAACATATCCAAGCATGCCTTAACCCAGCCACTACACCCTGTGGGTCCCATTACTAAGGTATTACCTTGATTTACAGAATTTGATAGTATCTCACTAGGCATACTGACAAAAATCATAACGTCAACAAAAAGCACAACCTGTTTATTTGATCCTATACCAACAAAAATGTTTAAGCATCTGTGGCCCACTCTTGGGCCAACTGTGCTGGAAATTATTAATCTCTCATTAACTTCTGGATCTGTTCCTAAATGTTTCAAATCTGCAGTGATTAAACCATTACTTAAGAAATCTAATCTTGACCCTAGTGTATTGAAAAACTATAGGCTGATATCAAATCTATCATTTTGCTTTAAAATTCTCGAAAAAGTGGTTTCATGGCAGCTCGTGGACCACCTTACCGAAAATATTTTTTTGAGCCCCTGCAGTCTGCTTTTAGAAAATATCATTCCACAGAGACAGCTCACACTAAAGTGATGAATGATGTTGCAGTGGATTCAGACACCACTACAGTTCTGGTGCTGTTAGATCTCAGTGCTGCATTTGATACCATGGATTATTATATTCTACTCGATAGGCTGGTGAATCATTTTGGGATTACTGGAACTGCCCTTGCCCTTGCATGGTTGATGTCATGCCTGTCCAGTCATTCTCACTGTGTTTTGTACAATAACAGTACCTCTAACCTTAGTGTCATGAAATTTGGGGTTCCACAGTTGTCTGCCTTAGGCCCCCTGCTTTTCTTCCTTTATGTAGCACCCTTGGGCACATTTTGCAGCATTCTGGGGTTACTTTTCACTGCTATGCTGATGATAATTATACATGCCAATAACTGCTGGTAGTCTCATCCACATAAAATCCTTACAAGATTGCCTTGCATCAGTGAGAAGCTGGATGTCTAGCAACTTCCTATTTTTAAACTCTGATAAGACTGAAATGATGGCTCTTGCTCCAGTGAGACATTGGCATCAATTTGACCAGTTAACGCTCAGCCTAGGCTCGTGTGTTATACATCACACTGACAAAGTGAGGAACCTTGGGGTAATTTTTGATCCTACGTTGTCCTTTGACCTCCACATTAGAGATATTACGAGGACTGCTTTCTTCCACCTGCAAAATATCCTGTCCCAGTGAGATCAGATTTTAAGCTTATGCTACTAGCCTATAAAATTGTTCACGGACTGGCACCTCCCTACCTAGCTGACCTAATTAAACCCTACGTACCGGCCCGAGCTTTGTGTTCTCAGGGTGCAGGAGTACTTAGTGTCCCTAGGGTGAATAAAAAATCTGCAGGTCACAGAGCTTTCTCTTATCATGCCTCTGTCCTGTGGAATTATCTCCCTGCATCAATAAAACAGTCAGATTCTGTAGTGACTTTCAAGTCCAAACTTATGATGCGCTTATTTTCCCTTTTGTATGGCTAGCATTCTGGCATAGTATGTTACTATGCTTTTTACTCTTTTAATTCATTTTATTCGGAAATGGAGCGTGGCATGGCCTCAACTTTATCTAATTTCTGGGTCTTTTAGTATAACTTAGGGCTTGTGACCGGCGACCACCTTAGTATTTCTTCTGTTTTTCTTGTTGCTTAATGCTGACAAATTACACTGTATTTGTTGTCTTTCTGATGTTTGATTCTGCTTTTTTTTTCTTTTCTCTCTGTTTGAGGTGTGGCTCCATCCAGAGATGGGTGTGGTATCTGTTCTGGAAACCCTCCTGTCCTGTGCACAGGCAACATGTCCTGTATGTTCGTTTTGTGAATTGTTTTGTAATTTGTCTCTGTAGCATGGACCAAGCAGAGGGTCACCCCTTTGAGTCTGGTCTGCTTGAGGTTTCTTTCTCAGAGGGAGTTTTTCCTTATCACTGTTGCTCTGGGGGTTGGTAAGGTTAGACTTTACTTGTGTGAAGTGCCTTGTTGTGATTTGGCGCTATATAAATGAAAATAAATTGAAATCAATTGAAATTGTTATTATGTTGCCAATATATTGATCTTTTTTATTGATGTAGTTGACTTTTCTGGAGGTCACAGGACCCAAAAGGGCAGCACAGTCTCATTTGAACCCCTGCGTGATATTGCAGAATTTGACCAATTCTGGGGGCAGCCTCCCGTTGCGCAATACTAAAACACCATAACTTCATATGGATAAATGGTGTACCATTTTGTTTTTGGCTGCAGTCACCGAAGCAGTCACGAAAAGACGAGGCAAATGGGAGTGGTCGTGTTGATAAGTGTTAGCCTACACAACTAACCAGAGTAGCTGTGTTCTCTCACCTACACAACTGCCTCGACATGTTTGAGCTCTGGGTCATAAACAAACCGCAACACGTCCACTTTCTACTGCATTATCACTTTTTCTTTGCATTTTCACTTTGTTTGCCATGTAATTTGCCCAAAAACTCAGAGAGGGCTGTGCCTGTATGTAGGATTATTGCACCATATGCATCATATTTTAACCCTTTACCGCCCATCGTCAAACGAGTCTGTGCAGCCCAGTGTTTTTGATGTGTTTTTGAAAACCACATTTTGCTTCTGTCCCTCTCTCTCTCTCTCTCTCTCTCTCTCTCTCTCTCTCTCTCTCTCTCTCTCTCTCTCTCTCTCTTTCACTCTAACTCTCTCTCTCCCCCCTCTGCCCCCACCCTCATACTGTAGTTGAAATTACATGTCCTGTTACTTTTTCATGTGCCTGGAAAAAAGTATTTTCAACCTTCAGCCAAGTATTGGTCAAGGGTAAAAAAAAAAAAAAAAGACAAAGAAAAAAGACATACAACACTCATCTCACACCTGGCCAGGTTTGGTGCTGCAACAGGCCAAGTAACAACTTGTCTGTGTGTCTTGGTGGCTTTCCTCACTCTTTTCCTTCTTGAACAGTCACTCAGTTTTTGAGAACTGTCTACTCCACACAGTTTACCACAGAGTGCCATACTGTTTGTATTTCTTCATAACTGATATAAATAAAGTTCAAGAGACATTCAGTGACTTGAAAATGTTCATGTATCCATCCCCTGACTTGTCTGAGCAAAACTGGCAATTAAAATGGTTATTTACAGGTATTATACCAAAGGGGCTGATTAATTATGCAACCCATCATCTTGGCTTTTATATTTTTTATTAATTTATATCACGTTGTAGAGATTTACTTTCAGTTTGAGTCTTAGGAAGATAGTTTTATAAATGTTTATACTGAGAAGCCTGATTTACTTTTTGTATTTGAAATGCCATAAACAAATTAAAAATGCATGAAATACCAAGGGGCTGAATACTTTTGCAAGCCACTGTATCAAGTTGCCGTGAGCCTGGAAAAAGGAAACTCTGATTCTAGCACGAGTTGGGGCTTGATGACAAGGACTTTGGCTGAGCAAACTGCAATGACTTTATCTGAACATTCTTGACATGATCAAGAGGCTCGGAACAACACAATGCCAAACTCAGCCAGGTGTAAAAGCAGGATGATATTGTGACTATTGTATATTGATGTTATACTCTCCATTTTGCCCTCATTTGTTTGCAAACACATTTTTTTTCAGTACACACAGTCAAAACTCACTTACAAACTGCTTCTGCATTGATTACGATAAGCCTGTTGAAGGGCAAGGTTTGTTATTACACAGTTGGAAATGTGTATTGTAGTGAGATGAATCAGTATTCCAAATGTTTTTCTTAGAATTAATGGACATGTGCTTCAAACCAAGGACAAAAAAGACCTCTCAGACTGTTATCAGCAACAAGTCCAAACACGAGGATGTCATGATATAGGGTTGTGTCTGTGACCTTGGCAAAGGGAAGTTAACAGTTAAGTGACAGCAGCTGTAATGTAGTAAAGTGCATTGAGATTTTAGAGCAACACATGCTGCCTCTAGACATCTTTTCCGGGATCATTCATGCATTTTTTTAACAAGCCATTGCAAAACAACCGTCTGAAAACTTTACAAAGGCATGTACTGTTCTGTCTGCGGTCCTGACCTGTCCTCAATAAAGAATATGTGGAGACTATTGAAATGAAAATTGCAACAATGACAACCCATGAATGTTACACAGCTTAAGAGGTAATTTGCAATGCAATGCAACTAAATAATATTTGAAGTGCTTCATCATTTGCTATCTTCACTGTCAAAACATCTTTAACCCTCTGGGTTCCGAGGACATTTTTTGGACAGTTCACTCGCCTGGCATAAATGTTTTATTATTGCTGTTAACAGCTCTCCCTGCATCCCACAATCAAGTTTTATGTCTCTTTTTTTCCAGGACAACCTGTGCTTTCAGAATATATATGCTTTTGTTGTGTTTTATAAGTGTAATAAAGGTTTCCAATCAAAAATAAGAAAGAAAAAAGTAAAGCGGAAAGTAATTGTCCACACACATTTATTCAAAACATACAGCAAACTATAATAAACAACTGTTGACACTTTATAAAGGTAATTTGAGGTCTTGTGTGAAAGACTGTACAACAAAAAGGTTCAAACAATAAACACAAATGCACATTTTGGACAATATATACAAAATTGTCTATGCATTTTTTGTTTTGTTTTTTTTGTCTTCATCTCAAAGCAATTTCTGTTTGCTATTACACAAAGGTTACAACACAAACTTCTACTTCTACTGTGTTTTGGACTGTTCTGTGCTGCTCCTAAAGCAGCTTTCATTCACACTTTAGCCCACTTTGGCTCCTCACAGTCTGAGGAGCGGCCCTTCCCCTCGCTCCATTGATATGGTAAACATTGCTTTACACCGAGAAAACAACAGAGTTATCCAGTAACATTCACATGTAAACTAGTGGAGCAATCATGATAGTTACACACTGTTTGAGCACGTGAGATTGTCATCAGAGGCTCGCCATCTGCTCCTGCTTTCACTGATCGCTGTGCGCAGGATGCACTGGATGTACTCATTTGAGCACCCAGGGGGCTATTCAAAAGGGCCAACTAGTAACATATCACTCCTGAAAATGATCTTTGGCTTTTCACGTGATGTAAATCTGCCATATGATTGGATTTTAGAAAACCATGTGACGGTGAACCAATTCTGATTGGACACTCACCTTGCACATGTCATCACACAACTTCTATGAGGAGTACAAAGATGGCCAATGGCTGGCTCAAAGTCTGTGGAGTTAACTTTTCAGCAAAAAAAAAAAAGTAAGTTTCTATCTCATATCATTAAAAAGTTATTTATAATTTAGTAAAGCTTGGTCTTAGCCATCGTATACAATGGTGTCGGCCCCAGAGGGTTAAAGTCATGTCTGAAGGAATGGTACCATGAAAAATAAGTAAATGCTTTAGCCTCTCAATGTATTACTGCTCTTATTATTTTTTTATTATAATTTTTGTTGTTGTTGCCAATATTCTAATGTTATTTACTTAGCTGTTGCTGTGTTGTATGATTCTGTAATACTAGACTGTTGCATTAGGCATTAGGGACCCAACGCAAATATTGCAGGAGTGGGTGGTCCGAACCTCACTGCGGACGGGAGAGAGCAGCTAAAAATAAACACTGCGGGAACAGAAGTGACAAGATAACTCAGTCAACAAAAGAGAATAATGCAAAGTATGTGTGTCCACACGCTACTTTCATCTTAAATAATTTAACAGCAGCAGAGGACATTGCAGGAGCAAACACAGAGAGCAACACAGCGGAGCGCAATGGAGTGCAGCGAGTTACTTTATGCCGATAAGGACTGTACTGAACTGAACTCTCACATGAAACTGTTTATAAACTGAAAACAACCAAATCGTAATGCTATTTCAGATCAGTGCATCAAAAGACATACAGGCCAGGGATTCAGTGAAAGAAACAATCCAATGAATTTCTTTATTAATAGCCTAAATTACATGTTTTCTCCTGGAGGACAGGAGAATACATAAAATCAATGCATCTCTATTACTGTGCACTCAGCATTTTGCAGGTGTGGGCGGGACTGGACACATCCACTGCAGGGGCAGACAGGACTGTAGCACATACCTTGCGGGTGCGGGCAGGAATGGTCAGCATTTCAATGGGAGCGGGAAGAATAATATAGTCCCGTGCAGGGCTCTATTCTGTAAGTCAGGGAACACTACTATACAAGATAATGATGATATTGTCTCTTTATTTTTCAAATGTGGTCAAAGGGTAAAAATGATATGAGTGACATTTTATCTAATTAAATTTCAATTGTGGTCAAACATTTATGTCAATAAATCATGGGCACGGAAACTGACTGGGTGACGCAACAGACAAAAGATGCACAATGCATAGTGTCTCCAATCACAATCACAGAAAACTGTAACTCCTTCAGAGTTGTCTTGTTCTCTTTGTGTGTCCCCTTACTAGTCTCCTTTTAACATGGTCACTCACTTTTGGAAAACTGCATACTTGACACAGATTTACCATACATTACAACTATTTGTATTTCTTAATGATTGATGGAAATGAAGCCCGAGACATATTAACTGATTTACAAATGTTAATGTATTCATTCCCTGACTTGTCTCAAGAAAACTGGCTGTAAAACAGATTATGTAATAACTATATTTTGAATAAATTGTGCCCATCCCAAAGTTTTGTTGTAATGTGTTGCAGACATTAAATGCTGGAATGGATGCATATTAACAAATGAAAAAAAAAAAAAAAGGACAAAACCTTGGCTTGAAATGCCTTAAGATCTTACAGTCTGCATTTAGAAGTCAAGGTGAATGTAAGGATAACTGTATTTTTTAATTATTATTATTTCCATGTCATCCCAACTTTATCTGATTAATGGCTGTAGTTTGTCCAGTAAAAATCTACACTCAGTAGTTTTACAAAGTATGGACTGTAAGCAAGTCCGAATTAGGCTGTTTGGCAAATGTGGCTGGTGTTTATCCCCAAATACTGTAGAATGAAGTATTCCCTGGATGGAACTCCAGTCCATTGCAGGTTACAAATGGATAGGACAATGCATTTTGGGTATCATTCTCAGACTTTTTCCACTGAGCTATTTGGTCAACATCAAAGTTGAACTGTACATTGAATCCTCGAAGAGTTCACAGCACTTCATTCAAATTATTTTTTTTCCTCAAAATTCGACAACCCTAACCCTAACCCCTAACCCTAACCCTGACCTCAGGTGCAACCTCTTTCCACTGACAATCCTTGAGATGTTTCTACAATTTAAATGGAGTCCACTTGGGGTCAATTCAACTGACTGAACATGATTTGGAAAGGCACATACCTGTCTACATATGGTGCATCCAGAAAGTATTCACAGTGCTTCACTTTTTTCACATTTTGTTATGTTACAGCCTTATTCCAAAATGGAGCAATCTCATTTTTTCACTTAAAATTCTACTCATAACACCCCATAACGACATGTTTTTTTTTTGTTTGTTTGTTTGTTTGTTTTTTTTGCAATTGTATTTATATCACATGTACATAAGTATTCACACTTTTGCACTTATTCACACTTTTACTTTTTTGATGCACCTTTGGCAGCAATTATATTCCCAAGTCTGTTTGAATATGATGCCACAAGCTTGGCGCAAATATCTTTGTGCAGTTTTGCCCATTTCAGGATGTCTCTGTACATTGCTGCATTCTTCTTTCCCTCAGTCCTGACTTGTCTCCCAGTTCCTGCCACTGAAAAACTTCCCTGCAGCATTATGCTGCCACCACCATGCTTCACTGTAGGGATGATGCCTCCAAACATGATGCCTGACATTCATGCCAAAGTCTTCAATCTTTGTCTCATTAGACCAGAGAATTTTGTTTCTCATTGGTTTGAGAGCTTTTTAGGTGCAGAGACATCCTGGATGAAAACTTGCTCCAGAGTGGTTTTGACCTGAGACTGGGGCAACCATTCATGTTTCAGCAGGACAGTGACCCTAAGCACACAGCCAAGATATCAAAGGAGTGAGTTCAAGACAGCTCTGTGAATGTCTTTAAGTGGCCAAGCCAGAGCTCACACCGATTGAACATATCTGGAGATATCTGATTATGGCTGTGCATCAAGGCTCCCCATCCAACCTGTTGGAGTTTGAGAGGTGCTACAAAGAGGAATGAGCAAAACTGCCCAAAGATAGGTGTGCCAACCTTGTGGCTTCATATTCAAGAAGAACTAATGCTATAATTACTGGCAAAGGTGCATGAACAAAGTTTTGAGCAAAGAGTGTAAATGTTTATGTACAGTGGTGTTCAGAATAATAGTAGTGATATGTGACTAAAAAGATTAATCCAGGTTTTGAGTATATTTCTCATTGTTACATGGGAAACAAGGTACCAGTAGATTCAGTAGGTTCTCACAAATCCAACAAGACCAAGCGTTCATGATATGCACACTCTTAAGGCTATGAAATTGGGCTATTAGTAAAAAAAAAAGTAGAAAATAGTAGCATCTGCTGTTGATGCTACAAATTCAAAACTATTATGTTCAAACTGCTTTTTTTTTTTAGCAATTCTATGAATCACTAAACTAGTATTTAGTTGTATAACCACAGTTTTTCATGATTTCTTCACATCAGCGAGGCATTAATTTTGTTGGTTTGGAACCAAGATTTTGCTGGTTTACTAGTGTGCTTGGGGTCATTGTCTTGTTGAAACACCCATTTCAAGGGCATGTCCTCTTCAGCATAAGGCAACATGACCTCTTCAAGTATTTTGACATATCCAAACTGATCCATGATACCTGGTATGTGATATATAGGCCCAACACCATAGTAGGAGAAACATGCTCATATAATGATGCTTGCACCACCATGCTTCACTGTCTTCACTGTGAACTGTGGCTTGAATTCAGAGTTTGGGGGTCGTCTCACAAACTGTCTGCAGTTCTTGGACCCAAAAAGAACAATTTTACTCTCATCAGTCCACAAAATATTCCTCCATTTCTCTTTAGGCCAGTTGATGTGTTCTTTGGCAAATTGTAACCTCTTCTGCACATGTCTTTTGGTTAACAGAGGGACTTTGCGGGGGATTCTTGCAAATAAATTAGCTTCACACAGGCATCTTCTAACTGTCACAGCACTTACAGGTAACTCCAGACTGTCTTTGATCATCTTGGAGCTGATCAATGGGTGAGCCTTTTCCATCCATCCATCCATCCATCCATCCATCCATCCATCCATCCATCCATCCATCCATCCATCCATCCATCCATCCATCCATCCATCCATCCATCCATCCATCCATCCATCCATCCATCCATCCATCCATCCATCCATCCATCCACGCAGGGGCAGCAGCTCAAGCAAAGCCGCCCAGACTTCCCAGTCCACACACACTTCCCCCAGCTCCTCCGGGGGAACCCCAAGGCATTCCCAAGCCAGTCGAGAGATGTAGCATGTCCTGGGTCTTTCCCGGGGCCTCCTCCCAATGGGACGTGCCCGGAACACCTCTCCAGCGAGGCGTCCAGGGGACATCCGGAAAAGATGACAGAGCCACCTCAACTGACTCCTTTCGATGTGGAGGAGCAGCGGCTGGACTCCGAGCTCCTCCCGAGTGACCAAGCTCCTCACCCTATCTCTAAGGGAGTGCCCAGCCACCCTGCGGAGGAAACTCATCTCGGCCGCTTGTACTCGCGATCTCGTTCTTTCGGTCATGACCCAAATCTCATGACCATAGGTGAGGATCGGAACGTAGATCGTTCTGGTTATTCTTCTATCCATTTTGATGGTTGTTTTCCATTTTCTTCCAGGCGTCTCTGTTTTTTTTTGTCCATTTTAAAGCATTGGAGATCATTGTAGATGAACAGCCTATAATTTTTTGCACCTGCGTATAAGTTTTCCCCTCTCCAATCAACTTTTTAATCAAACTACGCTGTTCTTCTGAACAGTGTCTTGAACGTCCCATTTTCCTCAGGCTTTCAAAGAGAAAAGCATGTTCAACAGGTGCTGGCTTCATCCTTAAATAGGGGACACCTGATTCACACCTGTTTGTTCCACAAAATTGACGAACTCACTGACTGAATGCCACACTACTATTATTGTGAACGCCCCCTTTTCTACTTTTTTTTTTTACTAATAGCCCGATTTCATAGCCTTAAGAGTGTGCATATCATGAATGCTTGGTCTTGTTGGATTTGTGAGAATCTACTGAATCTACTGGTACCTTGTTTCCCATGTAACAATAAGCGTATAAGAAATATACGCAAAACCTGGATTAATCTTTTTAGTCACATAGCACTACTATTATTCTGAACACTACTGTACATGTCATTTCTTATTTATTTATTTTTTTTATGAATTTGCAAAAAAAATGTTTTCATTATGGGGTGCTGTGAGTAGAATTTTAAGGGGAAAAAAAAAATTGACCCCATTTTTGAATAAGGCTGTAACATTACGAAATGTCAAAAATGTGAAGCGCTGTGAATACTTTCCAGCTACACGGTACATTACAATACATCATGAGTTCAAAATAATTACAGGAGTTGCCAGCAGTTTCACAGAGGAAGTTATCTTAAAATTGGAGAAGATATGAAGTGCTGTTGGATGCATAGTAGGCACAGTAGTTCTCACTCACTCATCTATCTTACATAATGTGAACATGAATCTCCTCCAAAATTGAAATGTGATACAAACTCGTTTGTCATCGTAACCCAAGTTGAATGTGTATCAGCCTCCTTTGTTAATGTGATTTTGGTCTGGACAGATTTTAGTCTCTGGCTCTCTTGTTCAAGAAAAGGAAAGTCTATAAAATTTTACTGTTTTAATATAAAAAATGTTTTGTTGCTTTTCAAATTCTTGTCTTAGTAAGTAGGTAAAGAGAAAACTATGCAATGCTGATGAAGTTTGTTTCAACAGAAATTCTGGTCTCAATGAAAACACTTCACACTATGCATAATTTCTAGACCACCACATGTGAAAACATTTTAGCACTATGGCACAGTGATCACTACTCTTGCCTCATAGGGAAGCGCAAACACCCTGGGTTCAATTCCATGAATTGGATGGATTTAGAAATTATCCCTGTGTCTTCATGGGTTTACTCTGGTAACCCACATTTTGCTCCCTGCAACACAGCAGTTAGCATCAAGTTCAAAGTCCACCATGTCAATTCTCCAAGTACATGTGAAGTTGTAAAACCTGTGCCAAATTCATTTGGAATAGATCTGCATGTGGTTTGCTCCCACTGTCAAAACATGCACTCTACCACTGAGGTGAGCGCACATGTAGTGCCTGTAGAAAGTCTGTTTATTTGTGGGGGGGGGGGGGGGGGTCTGGCATAAAAATTTGTGTCAAATCAAATGTGTACATATCAGGCTGGATGGAACACAGAATCTGACAGATGGATGACCTTAAAGCAAACACCTCCCACCACTCCTAAAAAAAAAAAAAAAAAAAAAAAAAAAATGGTCATAGCATTCTACAATAATTAGTTGTATTAACAGGTTATTCCCTGGCAAATAGGTGGACTTTTTGCAAGATACAGTACCTTCTGTATTATCAATTGAATACAGGATAATGTAAACCAGGTCATAATTTTGTGTTGTTCAATTTTAATAAATAAATAAATAAATAAGCAATATATCCAACCTAAACATTTTAAAGGTATCCTGCAATATACCATAATAGAGCAATCCCTGTGGATAATCTGACTGTAATTGAAATTCCCCAAACTATTTTTTTTAACTATAGAATTTAGAAAATGTATTAAATTAAATCAATGAAGTATATAACATCTCCCCCAAAAAGAATTGCTAAGTATTTTAATATTTTTATTTAGTTTTACATACAGTATTTACAAAATACTGTATGGGTCAATGATTAAAATATACTTTCTTAGGGTCACAGCCAGAAAATTTGGTCATAATCTGTGGAATCATTAGTCTTTATACTGGTCACAGCAGGTCATTATTGGAAAATGCTGTTATCGTGTTGCAGCTTACGATGCAATGACAAGGTGATGTGCCAAGCCATGCGAATGTGATGACCAGAGCGTCAGACTGCACTAGTCTCCCTTGATCTTCATAAGTACAACATTGACATCTGCTGTCTTCAGGAAACACACTTCGCCAGACAGGGCCAACTGTGTGAAAAAAGGTACACCTTCTTTTGGTCTGGAAGGGATCAAGGTGAAAGGAAGGAAGCTGCGGTTGCCTTTGCCATTACCAACCATATTGCCAAACAGCTGACCAGCCTTCCCCAAGCCATTTCTGACTCATCAGATTACGACTTCCCCTGAATGATAATCGCTACCTAACCATCATTTGTTGCTATGTTCCTACCATGACACATTCTGATGAATCCAAAGAGCTCTTCTATGAAGGTCTTACATCATGTGTTAAACAGACACCACGTGAAGACAAATTGATAGTCTTAGGAAACCTTAATGCCAGAGTGGGAAACAATGTAGACACCTGGCCACGTGTCCTTTGGGATCATGGGAAAGGTACATGTAACTCCACTGGAGATCTGCTTTTTACTTTCTGTGCTGAAAACCACTTGACAGTTTCAAACACAGTCTTCCAGATACCTGACAAATGGTACTATTCCTGGCAACATCCTCGCTCCAAACATTACCATCTTCTTGATCATTGTCTTGTCAGACAAAATTGATATCCGTGACATAACCTCAACTAGGATAATGAGAGGTGCAGAGTGCTCCACAGATCATTTTCTTCTTCAAACCACCTGTCATCTCTATATTAAGCCGTTGAATAGAAAAACAAAAGTTTGTGTCACCAAGAAACTCAACACCAGGACTCTTGTTGACAATGCTGAAGCCCAAGCAAAGTTCCAGGCTGCACTTGCTGCTACATTGGATGGTTTGGATCTGTCCAGTGAAGCCTCAGTCACTGCACAATGGTATAACCTCATGACTGCAACCCATGAAATCATGAGTGAGCACTTGAAACCACCATTGTGTCGCAATGCAGACTGGTTTGATGAGAACAATGAAACTGTCCAATCCCTCTTTCAAGAAAGATCAGATGCAAGAAATGAGATGCTTTGTACAGGTCTTTGTTCCAAAACATCCAAATATAAGGATTGCAAAAGGAAAGTTCAACATTCCTTGATGCAGCTGAATGATGAGTGGTGGAATAGAAAAGCAGAAGCAGAAAGTGGTAATCCAAGAGCCTTTTTTGAATCATTAACAAAAGACTCTTCTGGCAAGGCATGTGAGGTTTGAGACTGAGCCACCAATCTCAAGACAATCCCAATTTAATTTAACCAATCCCAACTGAGATTGAGCCACCAATGCAGTATCATCAGCATTTATGCTGATGATACTAATGTTGGAACGCTTTGTGGCAGCATCTGTAGCATTTACCATTAACATCAAAAAGACAGAGGTTCTCTACCAACCAGCACCTTCTTCACATCGTGAGTTCTATATACATGGCAAACCAGTCAAATCAGTCAGCAATTTAATCTATTTCGGAAGCATGATATCTTCAGATAAATCCATCGATTTAGAGATAACAAGACACATTCAGAGTGCTGCAAATGCTTTTGGCACTCTTGAGGAATGGATGTGGTCTCAGAGAGGAATAAAGCTTGAAACTAAATGCAAGCTTTATAGAATCTTTGTTCTTCCCTCTCTTCTTTACTCCACCGAGACATACACTCTGTACAGAAGACATGTAAAGATACTTACAACTGTCCAGCTCCGTCACTTGCGAAACATCATGGGTCTATCCTGGCAAGATCAACATCAGCATCCTGCAACAGTCAAGTTCTCCAAAGAGCTAATATGCAGAGTGTGGAGGCCTTGTTAGTCAAGAATCAGCTGCACTGGGCTGGTCATGTAGTGAGAATGTCAGATGATCGACTACCAAAAGCTGTCCTGTATGGTGAACTGACATCAGGTAAAAGGAAACGTGGCAGGCAAAAACTTTGCTACAAAGATGTCCTGAAGCACCATCTAAAGACAGCAGTAATAGATTTTTTATTTTATTTATTTAACCTTTATTTAACCAGGAAAGTCCCATTGAGATTACTAATCTCTTTTTCAAGGGAGTCCTGGCCAAGACAGTGGCACAAATCACAACAATTTCAAAACATAAAAGACATTTCATACAATAATACAGCTATTTAAAAGCATTTACAAATCATGGATTTCATTTCCAAGCCTTTGAGCAAAAGTTTAAAATTGCCAATTGGAACCAGTTCCTTTAGTTTCCAGTCTTTCTGAAGATTGTTCCATGTTGTGGGGGCAGAAAACTGAAATTCCACCTTCCCAATTTCTGTGCGGACACTTGGTACAGACAGGAGCAGTGATTCTTGAGAGTGTAAGGAATACAGTCCAGCCACTTTTGGTTGAATATATTCAGAGAGATATGAGGGGAGCAGACGGAGAATACCCTTATAAATGAACATACCCCAGTGAGTGAGTCTACGAGAATCCAAGACTGGCCAACCCACACATATGTAAAGTCCACAGTGGTGTGTGCGAGGCTTACAGTTTGTGATGAACCTCAGAGAGGCATGGTAGATTGAGTCTAATAGTTTCAATACTTGAGTTGGGGCATTCATATAAATGAGGTCACCATAATCCAAAATTGGTAAAAATGTTGCAGCTACGAGTTTGTTTTTTGCATTAAAAGAAAAGCATAGCCTGTTTCTGAAATAGAAACCAATTTTCAGTCTCAGTTTACCAATTAGTTGTTCAACGTGTCCTTTAAAGTTAAGGTTGTCATCAATTAAGATTCCTAGATATTTAAATGATTTGACCCTGTCGATCTCTGCCCCTTGAAGAGTGACAATTGAAGGGCTCATCAGCAGATTGTTTTTTGTTTTTGAGAACAGCATCAATTTGCTCTTATTAGCATTTAAAGAGAGGTCTAGCTTTAGAAACTTTTCCTGAATTATGTTGAAAATGTTTTGTAATATAGAGACACTAGCATTTAGGGTTTTTGCAAAACTATAGATGACCATGTCATCAGCATAAAAATGATATTTTGTGTCTATGAGATCCTGGCCAACGTTGTTCACATAAATAGTGAATAGGAGTGGCCCCAAAACAGAGCCCTGGGGCACTCCTTTCGTTAATGGAAGAATATTAGAACAAATGTGATCAGATGTAATACATTGGGATCGGTCCCAGTGTAAGATGAAGGAACTTGGGAGAAGAACACTAGAGGTTGTGTTCTGTGGAAGAAGAGGGTTGGTATCACTGTTGAATGGAAAAGAAATTAAAAGTATATTGAAGGATGGAGAAAAAGCCACTCTGCAACTTCAACATAAACTTAGCCTTCATCAGGAACAATGGGAAGCCGAAGAGAGAGAGAGAGAGAGAGAGAGAGAGAGAGAGAGAGAAGAGGTGTGATATTGGCAATGACATTGCACCTAACAATAGAATGAGCTGAGTGACCCAGTTATGAGCAACAAGATTTATAATGTGTTCCAAAAATATTCATACTTGTGGTGGTTGAGGACCTGAGTGAGAGGAGGGTTTTAAGGTAATGATTCCAAGTGGATTGAAACGTTCACATCTTAAAACGTTACTAGCATCACATAACACAATGCTAACACACCCCAACATACGTAGCTTTTTCCAAGAATCATCCCAATAAGAGCTTTTGGAATGACCTCAATCCAATTAAAAGTATGTGGACTGTGCTTAAAATTTGATCCTGTGGAAGGATACCAATGAATTTAATTCATCCTTTCCTAATCCACCAATAAATTTTGCCAGTAGCTTGTTGATGCCTAAAAAAAGCATCTGTTTAATATGCAACTTGGACATTCAGCCAAATATTAGGTGTGTGTGTGTTTTTTTTCAACTTCTGTGTTTGTAATTTGGATCTTGTGATTTCAGAACTCTCCCTCCCCCCCAAAAAATGTGCACCAAATTATTGTTATTACTAATAATATTAGATTTTTTGTAAATATGCAAGTCATATAATCATTCTGCCAACGACAAACATTTCCATGCAACTTATTCTCATGTTTTGTATGAAATGTGAAATGCAACATTTTAGTCCAGTCAAGTTATTCAGTTTAAGGCTTCAACCCACAACTAACTGCAAAACAAATGTTCCATGTGGGATTCTCCTCTGATGAACCCCACGAATAACATATTAAAAATAGAGCACAATAAAAGGGTGGAAGTGCCCAAAATATGCTACTTTATGTTAATTAGGTATGAACATCAAAGGAACCAATCAAACAACTGGAAATGTTGTGTTTGTCATTAAAAGAAATACTGAATTCCTATCCAAATTCACCTGCACTGTTGTTAGAAATAAACAACATCCAACACAACCAACACACAAACAAACGGACACAACTGAAAACATACCCTCTTTGGCGGAGGTAATAAGTACAAGAAAACTTACATCGTTTTGTCCCTACTCATATGATCCATCATTATGTTGTCAGTGATGTCATCACAGCCTCCCAGTGGCTGGATACATGGGATATGTATAAATTTGGCTGAAAAATACAAATGTCTATGTACATATTTTTGGTCATCATTTTTGCCTCTGCCCATGAAGTTGGAGGAGGTTATGTCATCGCCCCTATTTGTCTGTTTGTGAACAGCCTGGAGACCACAATTTTTCATATATCATTGTGTTTTTTAACTGAAGATTCATATTCTGATAGGCAAGAAGTGATTCAATTTTCAAGGTCATAGATCAAAGGGCAAAGTCAGAAAAAATCTTGGAAAAATCCCTATCTTTAGGGCCCCTTCACACATAGTACGAATAAGTACAAATCACGGCGGAACAGCTCATATGAGCGAACCACAAAAACATTGAGCCGACGGGCAGGCGTGAACAATGTGACGGTTTTGTGCACATGGGAACACATTGCGAGCAGCTGCAGCATGTGTAACCACATCGCACAGCTGCTGTGAAAAAAAATAAAAATACATGCCACCCATGTGATTCAAACCTTCAATTTCCAAAAACTCTGATTGCCAGACAGAAATGTTACCACTGAGCTACCATCTGTTAAAGGTGCAGGAAAATGCCTGATATCAAGAAGGGCTTGGACGTATTAAAAAAAGAAATAAATATAACCACACACCATATAAAAACACTGCATTTTATTGAATCCCTCTTATCAAGCGGGCAATACAAATATGATCCCTCAGTTCATCTATAGATGACCCATGGTCACAGATGTACCCTCATGAAATTATATGAATGAGAAGCATTGTGCTCTTATCATCTCCACATCTGCTGGCAGCATGTCCAGCCAGCCCCATGTGCACGTCCTGCCTGACACGCATGCGCTGCAGGCCAGACACCACGTCATGTGGAACAGAGATCACGTGGGTAGCGTGACATTCAGATCGCCCACTGCATGTTATGATATGATGGTCACCTGGGGTAGCCTGTCAATGTGCACGGCATGCACTCGCTCGCCGCAGCCCATTGCAACATTGATATATGTTTTTTATGTATGTCTTTGCGAGGACAGCAAGCAGACACGCGCACGTCACAGTGGACAGTTGTTAGTTCATGTCCGTCCAAACACAGTACGTGTTCTCCAGCTGGGACATCCAGAACCACAGACCTCCACAGCTGCTCCTGTCAGTGGACACACCCTCTGTCAGTTCAGTGCACACACCAACATGTCAGTGTGTCTGTTTGCAAAGCCACACTTGTGGTGCACTTAGACAAATTTCACATCCAGCTCAAAACTGATCATCTGCTGACTGTTGTTGTGCTACTAGTGTGAATGACCACACATTTTCTAAGTACCATGCAAGTGGTGTTAGATGTTTGTGTGCGTCAGCTGGAATTTGGCAGGCACCTGCTGTGCACACTGTCTTTCAGCTGCTGGTGTGCGCAAATAGTTGTAGCAACAGGTGTACGAGACGTTTGAGGCAGCTACGATTTTACACATATTGCATACGATTTCTGCTTCATGTGCACTTCATGCGCAATTCAACCACATTCGTACTGTATGTGAAGGGGCCCTTAACATTGAAAAAAAAAAAAATCATACCTCTGTCAGGAAACATCAACTTTCTTTCAGATTTGAGAACCTTATGTAGGATGTTATCTTTTATCGAATGACAAAGTTTGATCTGGATGTGATCCAGATTACTGATTTTGTGGCCATTTGAATTAACATTGAAAACCCCATTTAATGTATTTAATGTGTTAATTTACATTATATTTTAATTAAACATGCACCAATCACTCTCATATTTGAAAATGAGGTGTAGACTGGCACTCACTATCGCCTGACAAAGTTTGATCCGGATCTGATTGGATTGTGGATTTTGTGGACATTTAAATTTAATATTGACAAGAACATTTGATGTCCATTTTGCATTGTGTCTCAATCAAAAGTGCCAAAATCACTCTCATTTGTCACAATGAGTTGCAAACTGGCACTCTCAATGAATGCAAGTTCAATCCACATCTAATCCACATTGTGTGTCAGCAGATAACTGATTCTTTTTAACATTGAAAATCTCTTGATGTTTTTTTTTTTTTATTCTATTTTAACTAATGAAAAGCCACTTCTAACAGGACTTTGACCTTATGTCCAAGGAAAAAAAATTGTGGTATTGGAAACTAGTGTTGGTGGAGGTTTGTGCTGTATGCGCGCGGTGCTCTAGTTTTGTATGTTTTAGTTCAGGTTTTTTTGGTGAGAATAAGCAGTGCTATGACATTATATGTCATGTGTTTATATCCTTTATATCTGTCACTCTATGTATTTATATGTGTGTATATATGTGTATATACAGAGAGAGAGAGAGAGAGAGAGAGAGAGAGAGAGAGAGAGAGAGAGAGAGAGAGAGAGAGAGAGTTAAAATGAGTTATTGTGCAGCAACATACACCCTTAGCAATGATTCTTAATAAGGACACAACCATGTTATGGTTAATATGCTTTATTAATATATGCAAATGTGCTGATGTCCCATTTAATCATAGCAGATGTCACTCAACTGACTGCACACACAGCCCGGTTGGCATGAGACCACATGGGCTGAATCACAGAGTCCAAGTGATTTAAAGCAGATTTTCATTGGAGATGACAGGAATGTCAAAGGACTTTAGACCAGCCTTCTGTTAGTCGACCAACACTACCTCTGAAGGTATACCCTGGGACCTTGAATCTGCTGTTTTACATAACACACCATTACGCTCATAATCTCTTTTGGGAAAGTGACCACAGGCCACATCCAAAGAACCAGTTTCAATGTTACTAGCCATGCACCACTAGCTATGGTGATCAGAATGGCACAGCAACTCAAGAACATGGATTTTGAAAAGAATGTCATCTAAATGTTAGTGGTGCTATAATGTGTTTTCTGACAATGTGAGTATGTTCTTGTGTTATGTTGCAGACAATCAACAGGTGTTTCTGAATATTATTTAGAGTTAAGCCTTTGGCCTTAACTCAGTTAACTCAGTCATGCTCACTCATAGTTCCTCTCTCAAGGCCCCCACATAGTGTGAATTTGGTCAAATTGTGCATGAAGTGTGCATGAAGCAGGAATCATATGCAAAACGTGTAAAGTGTAACTGCTTCCAACACCTCATATACCTGTTGCTACAAATATTTGCGCACACCAGCGGCTGAAAGACAAAGTGTGCGCTGTGCGAGCCCATCGAGCCCTCTCGCGGAAGGTGTCGGCCAAATTCCAGATGACACAAATGAACATCTAACACCGCTCACTTAGAAAATGTGTGGCCATTCGTGCTATCATCATGAAAACAGTCAGCAGACAATCACTGTCGAGCTGGATGTGAAATTTGTCTAAGTACCCCATGAGTGTGGAGTTGCAAAAAGTCACACACAGGTGGTGGGGGGTGTCGGCGGGGTCCCTGGGTCCGAACTGCTGTGGCTCCGGACCGTTTGCGCTGTTGAGAGTGCGCCGTGTTTACACCTCACCAGACCGCGGACTTTTTAGTTGTTTAGCACTTCACTCACTGTTATGTTTATTAAATTCTGTTACCTTTTGAACCGTGCTCTGCTTATTTTATGCTGGGTCCTTTCAAGCGCTGGGTCGGTGCTCCGACCACGTCCGAAACATAACAGTAGTCTCTGGTCATTTAACAATGGACCAGCGGAAGCAGAGATGGTATTTTTGCCGGGAAGGCTGCAGCAGATGTTGGAGTTGATCCGGGATCAGTTGCGGGTGCTCTCCGCCCGGGTTGTGCGCGTTGGTGCACGCATGGTGGAGTTTACAGCTTGGGTCGTGTCGCACCCCGCTGTTACGGCTGTAGCCCCGTCTCCTCCCGTGCAGCTGGCTCCCACGCCTGTTGTAGCAGCCCCGGTGGTATTTAGTTTGCACTTTAAGCTGTTTGGTATAACCTGGTGTCATTTACAGCAGTGTGTATTGGTTTTTACTCTGTTACCACAGGGATTTTCTTATTTGGCACTTTGGCTCCCTCTGTTGGTGACAGAGTCACATTACCGTCTAGGTTCAAAGGATGGAAAATACGTTTTTCCATTCTTTGCACTTGACGATGTAGGCCAATGTTTCTGGTTTCTGTTTCTGGTTTTAGTGCGAGGTGTTTTTATCAGGGGTTAATTTGTTGTTTTTGTGGATTATAGCACTGTCAGTGGTCTGGTGCAGTTGAAATACAGGCTGTCTGGAGCATGGCATGAACCCAGGTGACTTTATGTTTGTCTGTTGGTCTTTCTTTTTTATTTCTTTTGGTTTCACCTCCCAGGGTTTGATGGGATGGTCCTCTGGGGGGTGATGGGGGGGGGGGTAATGGGTTGTTTTTTTCTTTTTTCTTTTGTTTTTGTTGTTCCCTCTCTTCTCCTCTGGCTCCAGCCGTGTGAGCCGTACGTTGTCGGCATTGCTGGAGTGGGGCAGTTTGGTTATGCTGGGCGTTTCCCAGGTAACCTCTGCATCCGGGAGGGGGGGGGGGGGTTGGGGTATTTTTTTTATTTTCTTTACTTCCCTGTCTTCTCCTCTGGCCCCAGCCGTGTGAGCCGTATGTTGTTGGCGTTGCTGGAGTGGTGCAGTTTGGTTGTGCTGGGCGTTTCCCAGATAACCTCTGCATCCGGGAGGGGGGGGGGGGTCCGGGGTGTTGTTTTTTGTTGATTCCCTGTTCCACCTCCGGCTTCAGCGCACCTTTGAGCCGTATGCCATCGGCGTAGCTGAGGTTTGGGGCAGTGGAATATACCCGCAGCTGGTGGCTGGTTTAAAAGTCGGAGGGGTGGCGCCGTCTTGTGCCGTACGCCATTACCGCTGTTCCACTCCTCCCGGTTGACTTTTGGGGTATAGTTGTGGTTGGTGACACTGGACGTACTTCTGGTTTCCACTGCACTGAGGGGGTGGGGTTGGGGTTGTTGTTTTGTTTGTATGTTTTTTTTTTTCCCCCAGTTTCCGCCCTCAGGGTGTGACTGTGGTGTCCTCTGGGGGGGAAAGGACTGTGGGTCCATCTAGCCGTAGACGGCCGGGGCTGGGTCTGTTAGTCATGGGGGGGGCGTCTCCTGGGGTTTGATGGAACGGTCCTCTGGGAGGCGCTGGGAGCCCCGTGGGTGACTTTAGATCCCAGAGGGACCTCGGCTGTGGTTATTACTCCTGGAGCTGGCGGGATGTCCTCTGGGGGGTGTTGGTCCCTACATGTCGTCCGTGGGGGGGGGGGTGTTAGAGTTTTTTTTTTTGCAAGCTTAAGTTTGGGTTGTGTTTTTTCTATTCTCCTCTTCCCGGGGTTTGATGGGACGGTCCTCTGGGGAGGGGGGGTTGGTATGGTTGTTTGTGTTTGTCTTTTTTTTCTTTTTTTTCTTTTATGACTAAGCAGACTTTAACACACAGTCGGAAAAAGGCTGAGTGCACAGGTTCAAGAACTCCTGGCCAAAATTATGCAAAGTGAACAACTAAAGTAAGAGTCGACAGGAATGAACGCAAAGATGCAGTCAGAGGTGGAGACTCTAACAGGTTTGCAGGGCAAGACCATTAAAGTCAACAAAGGATATCTCTGCACTGGAGTGTCAGCTGCGGAGCAGTCTACTGCAGACAGGCTCAGGGTAAGAAAGGATGAGCTCCAGGATGAGAGTGATAGTCTCGGCACAAAGTTCCCTGTTGGCAGAGAAGAGGCGGCTGGAAGCGTGCATTATCCAGCTGAAGGAAGAACTAGAGAAGCTCAACATTGAGATGATCAATGACTGCATGAAGAAATTAACATTGCAGGTTGAGCAGCTGATGATGGAGCTGTCATCAGAGCACAGTAAGGCACAGCTCCTGGAGACGGGCCTTTCCCAGCTGGATTGTCAGCACAAGGAGCTGAAACTGAAGCTGCAGGAGGTGTTTTTTGTTCCCAGCCAACATTCCAGCCATGGTCCCTGGAGGGGGGCTTTGTTTTTTTCTGGCCCAGGTCCGTGTGGTCGCCGGGAGGCTTCCCGTGAGGGTGGGGTACTGTTGTGGGCTGGGGTGTTTGGCTGGCTTGTTTTTTGTTTTCTGTTTCTCCCACCAGGTGGTATGCATTCAGGACTGAGTGGCTGAGCATTAGGACCTCACCCTGAACACCTGAGGCTTGTTTTCACGTGCAGGTCATCAGGACTCACAGCTGTGGTGTATTCTGTCTAGATCAGAGATTGCTGCATTTAAACCTTGAATGCACAGTGTGTGATTGCCAGAGACTCGACGTCAGGAGAACAATCTCACCATCACGGACGCAGAGACCACTCCAGGTTTGACGCCACAGTCTGTGAAGGAGGATTGGGTGAGGTCTCACGCTCTTCAGCACACTTCCTGAGATAATTTGGTTTTGGTGACTTTTATGAAGTAATGACAGTGGATTTGGTGTCCCTCACACCTTTTTGTATCGAGCTGTCACATTATGCTAATTGTCTAATCAGCTTCTGCTGCAGTGGAGATTTGAACTGAGTTGTTCCGTGCCTGCAGGATGAGAAGCTGATGTATAGATTTAAGCCAGGAAGTGTTTGCTGATTGCGTGCACCTGTGAGTTGTGTCTCTCTGTGTGGAGTTGGACTCACCTCCATGTTTTCTTTCTCCACAGACTTGGTTTGTCGTGGCCACCTGGGGGGTGTCGGCGGGGTCCCTGGGTCTGAACTGCTGTGGCTCTGGACCGTTTGCGCTGTTGAGAGCGCACCGTGTTTCCACCTCACCAGACCGCAGACTTTTTACTTGTTTAGCACTTCACTCACTGTTATGTTTATTAAATTCTGTTACCTTTTGAACCGTGCTCTGCTTATTTTATGCAACAGCACGGCGCAGTTTGTGTTCGAGTTACTGCGACGGGTTAGAGGCATTTGCGTGGTGCTTACGAGTCTGCAAAAAGTCCATTATCCGTGCGCCTGGCACCTTCGCAGGACCTGAGAGGCTATTTTTGGAACAGCTCTCCTCTTGCGCACACAATTCCACCTGCTCTGTGCGCTGGACTCTATATAAAATAATTATTTTGTAGTGGATTAATCATTTTCTGCCAAATCTTGGATGCTGAAAACACCTCTAATCACTTCTACAATCAGAGGACTGTTTCATCTGGATGCTTTTTTTTCCCTCTCTTTCCTGCTCCATGTGGAATGTATTTTGAACAGCTTAAGGTAATTATTTTTAATGATTTTATAGCTTGATAAAACAGTTCCTTGCTGTAAAGGTATGTCTGTATGTTGATGTCTGCTGTATGTAAAAGTATGTTGATTTAATATCTTGTTAATGGATCACATGAGCTCCACTGTGTGTGCGCACTGAGGCAGGACCTGAGAGGCTATTTTTGGAGCGGCTGTCTTGCGCACACAATTCCACCTGCTCTGTGCGCTGGACTCTATATAAAATAATTATTTTGTAGCGGATTAATCATTTTCTGCCAAACCTTGGATGCTGAAAACACCTCTTCTAGAATCAGCGGACTGTTTCATCTGGACGCTTTTTTTTCCTCTCTTTCCTGCTCCATGTGGAATGTATTTTGAACAGCTTAAGGTAATTATTTTTAATGTTTTTTATAGCTTGATAAAACAGTTCCTTGCTGTAAAAGTATATCTGTATGTTGATGTCTGCTGTATGTAAAAGTATGTTGATTTAATATCTTCTTAATGGATCACACGAGCTCCGCTGTGTGTGCGCACTGAGGCAGTGACTCATCATCACGCTTCAAACGATATTTCAGTCAATATTGGACGAACACAAAGTTAAAATTTGGGTGACTGCGTGAAAGTGGATGTGTGTTTAAAGCCATGGAAGATAATAACTCCAGTGGAGCAGCTAAGAGCAGGAGCTGTGTGGCAACACAGGTGGAGATCGCGCAAAAGACCGATTTTGAAGACATAACACAAAGTTAAAAGTTGTATCATGATAACTTGTAAGCTGCGGAAGAAATAAAGATTTTTTTTTTTTTTTTTGAAAGTGATCCACAGGTGTATATAATAAAACGGTGACCTCATTCTGTATGCAGAACAGCACCGCACGCAAAAGAGCACTTTTGCAGAAATAAACAGACAAACACAAAGTTTAAAGTGGATTCATGTTGTAAAAATGACTGTGTTTAAAGCCAGGGAAAAAATAAAGCCAGCAAGCCATGGATGGAAAGGAAGCCACTTAGAAAGAGCACAGAGGTGGCTGTCCATGAAAGGACAACAGCAGTGCGCGCGCAAAAGAGCGCTTTTGCAGAAATAAACGGACAAACATAACGTTTTGTGTGTTTAAAGTGCAGAAGAAAAGCCAGAGAGCCGCGGAGCCAGCAAGGAGCACAGAGGCGGCTCTCCAGGAACCCGTGGTTCGGGTCTAGCTGGTCTGGTGCCCACCCATGCATGGCTCCTTCTTCAGCCTTCATTATTCAGTGGGACCGAGGCTTTAGGATAGTGTTGATTCTTATTCTTTGCCTTCAAATGATCATTTGTTGCTCTCTGTTCCATTTGCCTGCACAGAACTGGGAAAAAGGGCTTTTGTTTACTCAGCTCTGTCTACATGGATCATGTTGCAAAAAGACTGGAAATTAACTGAACTTATTTGATTGAGCACGTTTAAGTCCAGACTGAGAGCACTTGAGATGACCTCTTTAAATTGTAACTGTTTTTGTTAATCTTTTTTTTATTTTAATTGTGTGAATTTAATTCGAACTGTAGTGTAACTTTTTTCTGCCTCTTGGCCAGGACTCCCTTGCAAAAGCAGTTTTTAATCTCAGTAAATAAATGGTAAATAAATGTAAATAATAATAATAATAATAATAATAATTTACTTTGATGTCCATGAATGTATGAAGCTAACTGCTTTTTAACATATACAAGTGCATCTCACAAAATTAGAATATTGTGAAAAAGTTCAACACTTTTTCCCAGATATTTTAGAAAGTGACATATAAACATTACATATAAACTAAAATGTTTCTGTAAGGGTTGTGAGTGGGACCCCAAAGCAGGAACAAGGTTGGTGGTGAAAAACAGCAAAAAAACAAAACAAAACACCAGTTTATTGTGCAAAACAACATACCGGAAATAAAAAAAGGATCCAAAAAATAGTCAACAAAAGCACAAACAAAACAGCAGGCTGGATCAAGGTCAAGAGCAAAAGCAAATGCAAGGTCAATACACTTGAGAGCAGTACATAGAGCAACAGTCTTTTTGGAGGGGAAAGCAAAAGTGTGATCCAAATAACAAACACAGGTCAAGCACAAAAAAACAGTAGTCGTGCCATGCAACAATTATACAACTCAGGAGTAACGTGGGGAGCAAAAAGCAGCATGAAGTTCACCGACAAGGATGCAGTATCCAGATCAGACAGAAGATAATATACCTCTGGAAATATAATTTTCTGGCTTGCTAAAAATGAAATTCAACTGTCTGGACAAATAATAAAATTCTGTTCTGCTTTTGACCAAACAGAGCTTGGCTGTAGGTTGCTTATTCACAACAAAATGTATGTATTATGTTGTCAAAGTAATAAAAAAGTCAACTTAAACACCATGACTTCAAATTACCACTGCTCCTGTCATGGTTCACGCTTCTGGTGCTTAATTTATGATATCTGAGTTTATATTTCTAGTGTCATCTCCTGTGTATTGTATTCTTGTGTAGTGTTTATATTATCTGGCATTCCTCATCCATGTTAATTTGTCAAGTTTTCCTGTTTATTATTTCACTCATCACTCACTCATCTTCAACCGCTTACTCCAAATAAGGGTTGGGGGTCGTGCGAAAGTACACTGTACGTTCAGGAACACGGCGTTGGCCAGTCGCTGTGTTTTACAACCTGATTGACATTGCAGCACTGAATGCACATGTGCTGCATCAGACATGCACTGGGGTCAAAGAGAGACAGATGAACTTCTTGGTGGAGCTTGCAAAAGAGCTTGCACAGTCTCATATGGCAGCCAAGGAGGTGGATAAGGAAAAGCTTCAGTAGCAACCACCCACACCTGACACAGGGAAAAGGGCATTGTGCCAGGTTAAGTGTTGCTGCAAGAAAAAACATGCCACTAAGCGTTGTGTTTATTGTAACAAGTTAACATGTGGCAAATGCAGAAAGGAGACGTTGTGGCAGTGCCAGGTGTGTTCAGACAATCTGTAACCAATAAATTTCACCAAGAATGCAAACATAAACTGGATGGATGGATGGATGGATAGCTTTATTATCATTGTCATTACAACAACGAGATTGCCACACTCACATTCCACAGACAAAAAGCAATTAATCCACAATTATTACTTGTTTACCGTAATAATGGCACACATCAGAATTAAGACAACACATATACATTTGACATTGTTTATGTGCACTAAACTTGAAACAGTTCATTTTCCAAATTGAGGCAATGTGAGTGTGTGGTAGCCGCTGCAACTGGAGTCACGCCGCCTGCCAGCTTGGGAAGAACGGGGGCCTGCCGCGGGTGGGGGGGGGCAGGAAGGGAGGTAAAGGGAAAAGCTGGAGCATGCTTCAGTCCATGTGTAAGTCTGTCAGTTATTGTCTTTGTGGGTTGAGATAAGAATGGAGTTGAAAAATGTCACCAAGGCCTGAATAAATCCCTCTGGAGGTACACAGTGGGCAATTTGTCCTTGAGGCTAGATAAGCCTGGAGTGTTGTAGTTGAGCAGTGAAAAACACTTTTAACAGTTCCACTTGAACAACCAAAACCCAATTATGAACTAGGACTGCAAGCAGTCATATACGGGCCCTCGTTCCGCATGACCGCCTACCCTGGGCAGTGTGTTCCCTTGTGACCAAATGTGGGCATGTGCGTACAGGGGCAACCACTCATCCCACAGTTAAAATTTCAAGCAAATCACACAATGCATGAAGGAGTTATGACATGTTGATGGTTCATCCACTAGGGGGCGCTCAGTGTGCAAACAGAGGGGCCAGGTGTGTTGAGGGGCCAACCGTCATCATACATGTGAAGTTTCAAGTCAATCAGGCAAAGCATAAAGGAGTTATCATGAATTGATGTTCCATGGCGAAGGGTCAAAATGGTGGCGCCATAGTGGCCACGCCCTTCCACATAAAGAAAAGCTTTCGATAACTTTTGGTCAGTATCGTCTCTGGGTGATGTTGAAGAAATTTGAAGTGCATTGGACAAAATCCCGAGGAGGAGTTCGTTCAAATACAACATGTGGAAATCATGCCAAAATGAGAAGAAAATTCAAAATGGCCGACTTCCTGTTTGGAGTAGACCCATGGTGCAAGAAACTTTTTTGTACGTCTATGCAAGTCAAGCATGTGTACCAATTTTCATCTCCCTACTCCAAAAAAACCCCTAGGGGGAGGGGTTTTTGAATGTTTCAAGGGGGCGCTATTGAGGCATTTTGCCCCGCCCATGGGCGACACCCCTATGAATTGTAAGAGGTTGTTGTGCTCGACCTGTGTATCAATTTTCATGATGATGTGACAAAATTAAAGCTGTCAAAAAGAAGAACGTAATTTCATGGCGAATGGGCAATATTCGGCACGCCGCCACACGGACACCGTTACTCGTAACTTCACGGCATTCATCGCCTACGTTCACCAATTTGTTCTGCATGTTTTAGAAGTGGAATAAAGTTGATTGGGTTAAGTATGTGACATCAGGACCTCTTAAAGTAAAAATAGGACATTTCCCGCCACCACCGGGGGGCGCTATGGCGCAGGTTGGAACTTAAGATATGTAGACGTTCAGGACGGAGCCCTCATCATGTCCAGCAAGTTTGAAGGATCTACAATGAAGTATGTGGGCGTGACAGCCGTTCGAATTGAAATGGCGTGCTCCGAAAAGCTCGTCAAAGTTTGACGACCCCTAGCAGCCACGCCTTTTGACTTAATTAGAATATTTTGATAACTTTTGATCACCATTGTGTTGTGATGATTTTGACCAAATTTGAAGACGATCGGATGAAATTCCTAGGACGGGTTCGTTCAAATGTAAGTAGTGAAATGTCCAAAAATGGCAAAAATTTGCTCAAAATCCAAACTTAAAATCAAAATGGCCGACTTCCTGTCGATATTTCACCATGACAGTAAGAGACTTTTTCATGCGTCCTGGCATGGTAAATATGTGTACCGAATTTCGTGAGGCTACGACGAAAAAAGCCCAATGTGGAGGGGTTTTTGAAAATTTCTATGGGGCGCTATTTCGCGATTTTTCTGCGACCATGTGTGATGCCCCCAAAATATCGAATTTCGGATCTGGCCGGACGACTTATAAAAGAAAGTTTGGTGAGTTTTTGAGCATGGGAAGAGGCCGAAATTTCGATATCAAAAGTGGCAATAATAATAATAATAATAAATACTAAAAATAATAATAATAATAACTAGGACTGCAAGCAGTCATATACGGGCCCTCGTTCTGCACAACCGCCTATCCAGGCCAGTGGGTGCCCTTGTGACCACATGTGGGCATGTGCATGCAGGGGCAACCACTCATCACACAGTTAAAATTTTAAACAAAAAAAATAATATGTGAAATGCCAAGCAGTGTTATATCAGCTACTTGTGTAATTGGATGCAAGTTAAAACTCTTCCTTGAAGCGGAGTTTTACACAAAAGAACTAGTCTGTGAGTCACCACATATTTTATTTTCACAAACAGGCTGAATACTGACGTAAATAAGTGGCAAGATCAAAGTTCTGAGCATGTGAAGTGCTAACTACATAATTATGCTTGTTGTAAGAAAATTTTAATAATACTCTTTATCTAGATTGCTTTAAAGTGCAACTGTAACCATAGTATTAACCTGGTACAAGTTAAAATCTCACCTTTGTATTTTTTGTTAATTCTGTGTTTCATGAATATTTAATCTTTATGTGCATCACCCTTGAAAAAAAGTCAGACGTCCTTCAGTTCATTTAATTTTCTTCATATAAAACTTAAAAAGACCAGCTTTGACTTTGCACTTTCAACAACATTACATTTAATTGATTGCCATCTAGAAACAGCATAATACAAAATAATGTATTGAAGGAACTGAATGCAAATCAACATCACTTTTATCACCAGTGGAGGCGGCGGCGGGGGGGATAATGTTTGCAATGTCTTAAAGTATGTGATTCTTATTTTCCCCTTATTAATAATAAAAAAAATCACAAAGAAATAATCATTATTATTATTTGTCTGTGATTTTTAATATAATTGAAGAGCAAATGATTTGATTTTCCATCCATCCATCCATTTTCTTCCACTTTATCCAGAGTTGGGTCGCAGGGGCTGCAGCTCAAGCAAAGCCGCCCAGACCTCCCGATCCACACACACCTCCCCCAGCTCCTCCGGGGGAACCCCAAGGCATTCCCAAGCCAGCCGAGAGACATAGTCCGTCCAGCGTGTCCTGGGTCTTTCCCGGGGCCTCCTCCCGAAGGGACGTGCCTGGAACACCTCTTCAGCGAGGCGTCCAGGGGGCATCCAGAAAAGATGCCTGTGCCACCTCAACTAGCTCCTTTCGACATGGACGAGCAGCGGCTCGACTCCGAGCTCCTCCGAAGTGACCAAGCTCCTCACCCTATCTCTAAGGGAGTGCCCAGCCACCCTGAGGAGGAAACTCATCTCGGCCGCTTGTACTCGCAATCTCGTTCTTTTGGTCATGAGCCAAATCTCATGACCATAGATGAGGATTGGAACATAGATTGAATGGTAAATCGAGTGCTTTGCCCCCCTACTCAGTTCTCTCTTCACCACGACGGTCCGATACAGTGACCGCATAACTGCAGATGCTGCACCAATCTGTCTATCGATCTCACGCTCCATCCGTCCCTCACTTGTGAACAAGACCCCAAGATATTGCCCATATTGTAAATATCAGAGTAACTTATTGTACATTTCACGCTGAAGTCATTTTACCTGATCACTCTCACACCCCGACAGTGTGTATATCATCCTGGCAGTGCAGCATTGAACTGAACAATGGTAGCCTCAGCTTTACCCGGCACTCAGTGCTTTTTTTAGTTCTTGTTTTTAAGAGACGCTTGTTGTTTTATTGCATGCCCTTCTATTCCTACTGTTCTATGCTATGATGTGACACTGAAATTTCCCCATTGAGGGATGAATAAAGGCTTTTCTTATCTTATCTGATACTTAAACTCCTCCACTTTAGGCAAGGACACTCCACCAACCTGAAGAGGGCAAAGCACCTTTTTCCGGTCAAGAACCATGGCCTCGGATTTGGAGGTGCTGATTTTCATCCCAGACGCTTCACACTCGGTTGCAAAAAGCCCCAGTGCACGCTGAAGGTCCTGATTTGATGAAGCCAACAGAACCACATCGCCCGCAAACAGCAGAGATGAGATTCTGTGGTTCCCAAACCAGACCCCCTCTACACCCTGGCTGTGCCTAGAAATTCTGTCCATAAAGATAATGAACAGAACCGGTGACAAAGGGCAGCCCTGGCTGAGGCCAATGTGCACTGGAAACAGGTTTGACTTACTACTGGCATTGCAAACCAAGCTCCTGCTGCGGTCATACAGGGACCAGATAGCCCTTAGCAAAGGACGCCGGACCCTGTACTCCCGGAGCACCACCCACAGGGTGCCCCAAGGGACACAGTCAAACTCCTTCTCCAGATCCACAAAGCACATGTGGAATGGTTGGGTGAACTCCAATGAACTCTCGAGCACTCGATGGAGCGTGTAGAGCTGGTCCAGTGTGCCGCAACCAGGACGAAAACCACACTGCTCCTCCTGAATCCGATGTTCGACTATCGGTCGAATTCCAGTACTCTGGAATAGACCTTAATGGGGAGGCTGAGGAGTGTGATACCCCTGTAGTTGGAACACACCCTCCGGTCCCCCTTCTTAAACAGAGGGACCACCACCCCGGTCTGCCAATCCAGAGGCACTGTCCCCGACTGCCACGCGATGTTGCAGAGGCGTGTCAACCAAGACAGTCCTACGACATCCAGAGACTTAAGGTATTCAGGATGGATTTCATCCACCCCAGCAGCCTTGCCACTGAGGAGCTTTCTAACCACCTCTATGACTTCTGCCTGGGTAATGGATGAGTCTGCCTCTGAGTCCCCAGTCTCTGCTTCCTCTTTGGAAGACGTGACGATGGGATTGAGGAGATCCTCGAAGTATTCCTTCCACCGCCTGACAACATCCCCAGTCAGGTCAACAGCTCCCCACCCGCACCGTAGACAGTGCGGGTGGAGAGCTGCTTCTGCCTCCTGAGGCGTCGGACGGTTTGCCAGATTTTCATCAAGGCCGACCGATAGTCCTACTCCATGGCCTCCCTGAACTCCTCCCAGACCCGAGTTTTTGCCTCTGCGACCGCACGGGCTGCGACACGCTTGGCCTGCTGGTACCTGTCAGCTGCCTCCGGGTCCCACATACCAACAAAGACAAGCAGGACTCCTTCTTCAGCTTGACGCATCCCTTACTTCCGGTGTCCACCACCGGGTTCGGGGATTGCCACCGCGACAAGCACCAGAGACCTTGTGACCACAGCTACGAGTGGCCGCATCGACAATGGAGGTGGAGAACATGGTCCACTCGGACTCCATGTCTCCAACCTCCCCTGGGATCTGGGAGAAGCTCTCCCGGAGGTGGGAGTTGAAGACCTCACTGACAGAGGGTTCTGCAGTTGTTTCAAGCAGACCCTCACGATAGGTTTTGGGCCTGCCAGGTCTGACCGGCTTCCTCCCCTCCCAGCGGATCCAACTCACCACCAGGTGGTGATCGGTCGACAGCTCAGCCCCTCTCTTCACTTGAGTGTCTGAGACACGTGGCCGAAGGTCAGATGGTATGACTACAAAGTTGATCATCGACCTCTGGCTCAGGGTGTCCTGGTAACACATACACTTATGGACACCCTTGTGCTCGAACACGGTGTTCGTGATGGACAAACTGTGACTGTGACAAACTGAAGTCCAACAACTGAACACCACTCGGGTTCAGATCGGGGAGGCCATGCTTACCGATCACCCACCTCCAGGTCTCACTGTCACCGCCTACGTGGGCATTGAAATACCCCAGGAGAACAATGGAGTCCCCAGTCGGAGCGCTATCTAGTACCCCTCCCAGAGACTCCAAGAAGGTCAGGTACTCTGCACTGCCACCTCGGCCCCGTAGGCTGAGACAGTCAGAGCTGCGTGTCGTCAGAGCGAGCTGCAAAAAGTTTGTACCTGAGTTTTCAGAGGTGGTGTTTGTAGTTTGCCATCTGCCACGCCGGTGTTTGCCAACCCGGACAGTGGGAATACCACCTCAACCGGCAACTTAGCCCCGCGACTGGACAGCAACAACGTCCGAGGGCCCGCCCAACGTGGTGAATTCACTGAGGCCGCGCGCTGCGTCATTAGAGCCGCGCGCTGCGTCATTAGAGCCGCGCGTCACGAGTGCCGCTTCCCCGAGGCCTCGTGCAGCCACCGCGGATCCATCAGCGCGGAAACACCGAGGCCGCGTGGCACCAGCGCAGTGCAGATCCATCCCGGTGACAAACAACGCAGGCTGTTAACATCGGCGATCGACAAGCTGCTCATAAGCAGACCATGGGGCCTAAGAAGGTTCTGACAGCGGAGGAAGGTGACGATATTAAAAAATCTCTGGACTTTCTATCAGAGGAGATTTCTGTTGTGAAGCAGCAACAGAAATCAATTATGGATCTGGTGGAGGAGGTGAAGGCATTACGGCTCCAGAATGCCGAGAAAGACCGGCATCTGGTGCAGCTGGAAAATAGAGTGGCTGAATTGGAGCAGTACACCAGAATTAACGACGTCATCATCACAGGTCTTCATATCAAACCACGGTCCTACGCACGGGCGGTAACAGATGAGAGCGGAGGGGAGCCCAGGTGAACAGGAGGTCAGCTCTGTAGAAAAACAGGTTGCTGATTCCTCCTATCTAAAGGTATAGAAATGGATTTAAATAACATTGAAGCGTGCCACCCTCTGCCCCGGAGAAATGACGGTGATAAACGAACCGTCATCATGAGATTCATCAACAGAAAACACAAAACAGCACTGTTAAAACAAGGAAGAAAACTGAAAGGGACAAACGTATTCATCAATGAACATCTCACCAAAACGGAATGCCGACATCGCCAGGAAAGCACGCTTCTTGAAGAAACGGAAAAATCCAGCACACATGGACTTCAAACTGTAAAATGTTCATCAAACTGAACGGATCACCAGAACAAGCAAAAGTCATGGCAATAAGGAACATCGAGGAGCTGGACAAATATGAAAAATAGTGTTTCTTAAAGCGAGGATCTGGACAAATATGACCAATAAGGTATGAGGACACAAACACATCACAACACCATGACACAGACCAGAGGAACCTATTCATCTACTACCTATTCATCTACATCTGGAGACAAGAAGGATATAACTCAAAGGATTGCTGATCATGGAAAAGTAGAACTGAGAACATTTAAATACACAGACCACAATGTACTGGACTTGGAGCACGATATAGACCCGGACAATATTTCTTCTCAAATATCAATGACAGTTGTTGCTATTATACAGATGAACAGTTTAATCGGATCATTAAAACTGATAACAAATTATCAATAATCCATTTCAACAGCAGAAGTCTATATGCAAACTTTAACAACATTAAAGAATATTTAAGTCAGTTTAAAAAAATATTTAACATAATTGCTATATCAGAAACATGGATCAATGAAGATAAAGGAATGGATTTTGAACTGGATGGATATGAATTTAATTGTGTAAACAGAAAAAAATAAGAGTGGAGGAGGAGTGGCTGTGTATGTGGATAAGAACATGGATTATAAAATAGTAGACAATATGACAACTGTGATTGATAACTTATTAGAATGTCTAACTATTGAAATATGTGAAGAAAAAAGCAAAAATGTATTAGTCAGCTGTATATATAGAGCACCAGGATCTAGTATTGAAACATTCACTGACTGTATGGGAAAAATGTTCTCAAAAACTAATCAAAAACTGTGTTCATTTGTGGTGACTTAAATATTGATCCTGCTCAATCCAAATAAGCATAAAATAACAGATGAATTTATCAGTATAATGTACAGTATGAGTTTATATCCAAAAATCACCAGGCCAAGCAGAATTACATCCCATAGTGCTACCTTAATTGATAATATATTCAGCAATGATATTGAGAATAACACTGTGAGTGGATTATTAATCAATGACATTAGTGATCATCTACCAGTTTTCATCGTTTATAATAGAAACCATCGGCGGAATCAGCCAGAAGAGAAAATAAAATACAGGCGAGTGCAGACAGAGGAAAACATGAACACACTAAAGAAGGATTTACAGGAGCAAAACTGGGAAAAGGTATACAGTGAAAGTGATGTTGATAGTGCATATGAAACTTTTTTACAAATATTTACATCATTATATGATAAAAATTGTCCAATTAAACAAGGACTACAGAAACAAAAAATCCAAGCTCGACCATGGATGACGAAAGGGTTACGAAATGCATGTAATAAGAAAAATACACTGTATAGAGAATTCATAAAACTAAAGACTAAAGAGGCAGAAAATAGATATAAGAAATACAAAATAGATTAACTAATATTATACGGGTATGTAGGAAGGAATATTATAGTAACATATTATATAATAACAAAAACAATATTAAGGAATATGGGATATATTAAATAGCATTATCAAAATGGTAATAAAAAACAGAGTTACCCTCAGTATTTCATTGATAATAATGTCAAGAAGGAAATAAGGATGAGGTAGTCAACGGTTTTAATAATTTTTTTGTAAATATTGGACCAAGCTTGGCAGAAAAAATTCCCGATTCCCAACCTGAGGATTGGGATAATAATCTCATAGAAAGAATCCCTGTCCAATGTTCCTCACAGCAGTGGATGGAAATGAAATTATAGACATTGTGAATAATTGTAAATATAAAACATCTACCGATTAAATGAAATTGATATGGTGGTGGTAAACAGGTCATTGAATGGATTGTAAAACCATTAACATACATCTGTAACTTATCATTTCAAACCGGTAAATTTCCCAATCAAATGAAAATAGCTAAGGTTGTGCCGCTGTATAAGACTGGGGATAGACAACCACTTCACAAATTATAGACCTGTTTCTTTGCTTCCACAATTTTCCAAATTATTAGAAAAGTTATTCAATAATAGATTAGACAAATTCATAAATAAACATAAATTACTTACTGATAGTCAATATGGATTCAGAGCACATAGTTCAACATCACTTGCATTAATAGAATCAGTTGAGGAGATTACAAAGCCATAGACCACAATTACATTCAGTTGGAATATTTATAGACCTTAAAAAGGCTTTTGATACAATTAATCATGACATATTAATCAATAAACTTGAACAGTATGGGATTAGGGGGTTGGTGTTGCACTGGGGGAGAAGCTACTTAAGTAACAGAAAACAGTTTGTGAAGTTGGGGGAATATACATCATCATGCTTGGACAATGCTTGTGGCGTCCCACAGGGGTCAGTATTGGGTCCAAAACTGTTTCTAATTATATAAATGATATTGTCAATGTTTCCAAAATATTAAATTAGTATTATTTGCAGATGACACAAGCATTTTTTGTTCAGGGGGGGATTTGCAGGAGTTACTGAGGAGGATCAGTATAGAAATGGGAAAATTGAAAATATGGTTTGACAGAAACAAATTATCATTAAACTTAAGTAAAACAAAATACATGTTATTGCTATTGTATACAGACATACAGGTTCAGTTACAAGTCGAGGGGGGTAGATATTGAAAGGGTACATGAAAAATAAGTTTCTGGGGTGATAATAGATGATAACATAAACTGGAAGACTCATATAAACATATACAAAGTAAACTGTCAAGAAGCATTTCAGTTCTAAACAAAGCAAAACATATTCTGGACCACAACTCACTCCGCATTCTTTACTGCTCACTGGTTTTACCATATTTACAGTACTGTGCAGAGGTATGGGGTAATACTTATAAAGGTACAACACAATCACTATCAGTAATGCAGAAAAGAGCTATAAGAATTATTCATAATACTGGCTATAGAGATCATACAAATCCCTATTTTTTACAATCCAAATTCTTAAAAATTCACAGACTTGGTTCATTTTCAACACAGACAAATGTGTATAAAGCAATAAACAATTTACTTCCAGCAAATATTAAAAATATGTTTTTTAACAGATCAGGGGATTACAGTCCTGAGGGGGAAATTTAATTTAAAGCATCAATGGGCACAGAACAACATTAAAAGGTTTCTGTATTCTGTCTGTGGGGTGAGGATGTGGAACAGATTGGGAGGGGGGCTCAAGCAATGTCCAGTCATGAACCAGTTTCAAACAGCGGTACAAAAATATGTTTTTTTCTGGGTATAGGGAGGAGGAAAGGGTAATGAGGGTTAGGGTGTTTTTGTTTTTTGCTTCGGCTTGTAAATATATAGTATTTTGTATGTAAGTAGGTATGTGTAGGTGTATATTTATGTTTGTGTATATATGTGTGTATATATGTATATGTGTATGTATGTTGATGTGTGTATGTATATATGTATGTGTATGTGTATATATATGTATATATATATATATATATACTGATATCGGTTTAGGTGTGTAGGAATCTATGTGTATATGTGGCAAAGGGTATTACTGGTTGTGGGAAGAAGGGGTAGGGATAAATAAGCTGATGCTTCACCCTACCCCTTTTCGGACATGTTGGGTACACAGTAGGAACTTTTTTGTTGTTGTCTTACTGATCTATCTTGTAATTGTTGTTGTATCAAATGTTCGAAATAACAGTTTCATTCATTCATTCAACAGTGAGAGACCTGTCCCCGACCTGAGGCATAGGGACACGACCCTCTCGTTCACCGGAGTGAACTCCAACACATGGCGACTGAGGTGGGGAGCAATAAACAGTGCGACCCCAGCTGTCCGCCTGTCCCCCAGACCTTGCGCCACAAGGGGGCGTTTGGGGGCGATGCCCTCTCACGTCATGAATCCCGCCCCCTCGGATGTGAGAGTTATCAAAAAATAAAAAGAAAAAAGAAAGAAAAAGAAATACTGGAAAATAGTCATTTTTGATCAGGATATGTCATCATGCGCATATTAAACAAATATGTAGGACTGCTTTTTTGCATTGCGCAATATCTCTAAAATTAGAAAGGTCTTGTCTCAGAGTGATGCTGAAAAACTAATTCATGCATTTATTTCCTCTAGGCTGGACTATTGTACTTCATTATTATCAGGTTGTCCTAAAAGTTCCCTGAAAAGCCTTCAGTTAATTCAAAATGCTGGAGCTAGAGTACTAACGGGGACTAGAAGGAGAGAGCATATCTCACCCATATTGGCCTCTCTTCATTGGCTTCCTGTTAATTCTAGAATAGAATTTAAAATTCTTCTTCTTACTTATAAGGTTTTGAATAATCAGGTCCCATCTTATCTTAGGGACCTCATAGTACCATATCACCCCAATAGAGCGCTTCGCTCTAAGACTGCAGGCTTACTTGTAGTTCCTAGGGTTTGTAAGAGTAGATTGGGAGGCAGAGCCTTCAGCTTTCAGGCTCCTCTCCTGTGGAACCAGCTCCCAATTCGGATCAGGGAGACAGACACCCTCTCTACTTTTAAGATTAGGCTTAAAACTTTCCTTTTTTGCTAAGCTTATAGTTAGGGGCTGGATCAGGTGACCCTGAACCATCCCTTAGTTTATGCTGCTATAGACTTAGACTGCTGGGGGGTTCCCATGATGCACTGAGTGTTTCTTTCTCTTGTTTGCTCTGTATGCACCACTCTGCATTTAATCATTAGTGATTGATCTCTGCTCCCCTCCACAGCATGTCTTTTTCCTGGTTCTCTCCCTCAGCCCCAACCAGTCCCAGCAGAAGACTGCCCCTCCCTGAGCCTGGTTCTGTTGAGGTTTCTTCCTGTTAAAAGGGAGTTTTTCCTTCCCACTGTCACCAAGTGCTTGCTCACAGGGGGTCGTTTTGACAGTTGGGGTTTTTCTGTAATTATTGTATGGCTTTGCCTTGCAAAATGAAGCGCCTTGGGGCAACTGTTTGTTGTGATTTGGCGCTATATAAATGAAATTGATTTGATTTGATTTTGATATCAATAACATATTAATACATTACATGAGTTCATGTTTGACAGTAAAATTTGAACATCATTGAGGATCACAAAGACATTCTTAAGGGTCCCTTCACACATAACAAAAAAATGGAAGAAAAATCCGCAAAGCAAATAAGAAAATGAGAACCACAAAACATTCCACCTGCTGTCGTGAAGACAGACAGTCACACATGCTGCATGATACACTGGCGATGGTGCGCATGCACGATCACAGTGCGAGCAGCAAGAACGGTTTGCATCACATTGCGAGCTGCTGTGGAGAAAGAGAAAAAAAAATACATGCCACCACAGATTCAACCTGCAATTTACAAAACCTCTGAACTACCAGAGTGGTGCCAAATGGCACTTCTTCCTTTCATGACCAAGGTGGTGCCAAATGGCACTGCTGGGGTAATTACAACTCATTAGGCCACCTTTTCTTATGTACCTGTTCGATGTTTCATATGTAAGTACAGCCATTAGATCGGAATGTGGCAGTACCAGAGGTGGCCGGCAGTTTGAGCGTGTGAGAATGTTCAGTTTTTTAAAAAGTGGTGCAGAAGCTTCTGTTGAATTAGAAAAAGTTGCCAGTCTTAAAAAAAACAAACATTTAAGCAGTGTGTAAATCTTAAGGAGGTTGGACAGGTAGTTTTTGCCCAAATTATGTTACCGAAAATCAAATAGGGATAAATCAAAGAATAATACAGGGTCCAATCGACAAGCCTTATCTACAAAATGCTGCGTTTGCTGATGAATCCAAATGATCTACTGTTTTTTGGGAATAAAACTAATATGCTGTTTTGGTTCAAATTCCCATCCACTACAATGCCTAAAGAGAAGCTTGACTCTTCTACTGGACGGGTTGCTTGACGTGAGGATGTTTCGCTTCAAATCACCTATTGTGCTCTAGTAGCTCTAGTTAACTAGAGCACAATAGGTGCTAATTAGAGCAGCCCCAACCAGTCCCAGCAGAAGACTGCCCCTCCCTGAGCCTGGTTCTGCTGGAGGTTTCTTCCTGTTAAAAGGGAGTTTTTCCTTCCCACTGTCGCCAAGTGCTTGCTCACAGGGGGTCGTTTTGACAGTTGGGTTTTTCTGTAATTATTGTATGGCTTTGCCTTGCAATATGATGCGCCTTGGGGCAACTGTTTGTTGTGATTTGGCGCTATATAAATGAAATTGATTTGATTTGATTTGATATAACAAAATATTAGTTCTTCAATAATATCACGTATTTAACAAATAAACCCAAATTAATTAACTAAAGTAATTAATTTTTAAAACAAACGGATATGGCATGTGTCTGTGTTCAAGCAATTTGATAGGTGGAGGGTTGCGCTCTCAGTGCGGCAGAGGGCAAGGATCCTGAGTCCAGCGATTATGGCAAGTCGGTATCTCTCAACCTCCCGCACAAGCTCAGGCTCCTTCCCTCCCAGCGAGGTGACATTCCACGTGCCAACAGCCAGGGGCTGTCAGCGCAGACCAGGCCTGGGTCACCCGCCCTCGACCGCCACCCAATCCTCTCTGCACCCAACCCCCATGGCCCCCTCTGCAGCTGGTGAACCCACAGGAGGGGCGGGCCCACATCACTCTTTTGGCTTAGCCCATGGGCCGGGCCCCATGGGCTAAGGCCCAACCACCAGGCACTCGCATGTGAGCCCCAACACCAGGCCTGGCTCCAGGGTGGGGCCCCGGCTCTGCCATACCGGGCGACATCTCGGTCCTTGATTTTTTACTGGTCATGGGAGCTTCTGAACTGCCCTTAGTCTGATCCATTACCTAGGACCTGTTTGCTTTGGGAGATCCTACAAGGGGCACAAAGCCCCCGACAACATAGGTCCTAGGTCCTACTCCCCCACCACGATAAGGTGGCAGCTAGAGGGCGAGTGATTTGATTTTGATTTTAAAAAATGCTCAAATGTCAATGATATAGTCCAGTTATTGAAATTTAGGTGCAAAGTGTATATATACTGCATGGCTGATATTTTAAGTGACAGTTTGAAGGAATTGAATACAGTTACACCTGTGGTTACTGTTAAACACAAATATGAAAACATATATCACTATTTTATTTGTCAGGTGTCATCTGACAATGGACTACCGTCAAATGTCACATTCAAGATGAAAAAGTGTTTATCTCAAGCCAGTGTGGATTAAACATGTGGAAATGTTGTGTTGTCTTTAAGGGTGAAGTGGTTCAGTTCTTGTTAGAATTTATCAATCATCAAGTGCAGTATTTCTCAAACTTTTTCAGACCAAGGGCCACTCAACCAGTGAAAACAATATATCTTGCAGACCAGCTCAACCCTCTAATATTCGAAACAATATTCATATACATATGAATTGAGATAATAATGAAAATAATACATATATGCTGCTATATTTTAGACTTCTGAGTCATTTTAAAGAGTTTGTGAATCACTTTTCATTTAAAATATGATATGAACTTAAAATATGATATTTTACCAATATTCTCAGAGGGTCAATATATGAGCCATGGACCACTGTTTGAGAAAGCCTGGTTTCAGCCACACATAATAAAACACTGAGTTGCATTGGGGCAACACTGTGCCTTAGCAGTTTACACTGTTGCCTCATAGCAAGAAGGTCAAGGGATTGTTTGGTTCTTTCTATGTGGAATTTGTAAGAAAATCTTAATAATACTCTTCATCTAGATTGCTTTAAAGTGTAACTCTAACCATAATATTAACCTTGTACAAGTTAAAATCTCACCTTTGTCTGCATTTTTTTTTTAATTCTGTGTTTTCATGAATATTTAATCATTATGTGCATCACCCTTGAAAAAAGGCAGATGTCTTTCAGTTTGTCGAATCGACGGGCAGGCATGAACGATGCCACTGCAACAGTTTTGTGCATGCAGAAACAAAGTGTGAGCAGCTACGTGATGTGTAACTACATTGAAAAAAAAAAAAAATACATGCCACCCATGGGATTTAAACCTGCAATTTCCAAAAGCTCTGACTGCCAGTCAAAAATTTACCACTGAGCTACCATCACTGTCCTGTAAAAGGTGTGGGAAAATGCCTGCTATCAAGAAGGACATGGATATATTTAAGAAAAAATAAAACCACACACCATATAAAAACACCACATTTTATTGAATCCCTCTCATCAAGCGGGCAATCCAAGTATGATCAATCTGTTCCTCTGTAGATGAGCCATGGTCACAGACATACAGGCATGAAATGACATGAATGATGAGCTGTGTGCTCTTTTCATGTCCACATCTGCTAGCGGCATGCCTGGCCAAACACACGGGTCTTGTGGACAGCATGCTGCAGGACAGATACCACGGTTTCATGGGCTCTCACAGTGCACCCTCTGTCTTTCACCCACTGGTGTGCACAAATAGTTGTAGCAACAGGTGTACGAGGTGTTGGAGAGAATTCGATTTTACAGGTATTGCATACTATCCCTGCTTCATGTGCACTTCAAATGTAATTGACCACATTCGTACTATGTGTGAAGGGGCCAATAAATTGCCCGTAGGTATGAATAGGTTTGCCTGACGACACCTGGCCCAGCGACAGGACAATTAGTGCACAGTTTAGCTGCAGACATACTGTGCACCTCTGACTTCTCTTCTACTTTGTTGTGCAGGGCTGCGCTCTGAGTTCTGTTATAGTTTATCTTTGCTCCCTTGACTGCGAGATGCACGTGCACGAACCGTCCTTAAGCAAATGTGGAGATGTCTGGAGTTCTACTTGATGTTGACATGTCCTGGACTTATGTCCTTTTTTAACTGTGATAAGAGTTTGGGGAGAGAAAGGAACTAACTGCCTGCAGACAATTTTTTTTCCTTTTCTTTCCTCCCTTGACTGCGAGATGTGCATGCACGCTCACGCGTGAGCGAACCATCAAGCAAATATGGAGATGTCTGGAGTTCTACTTGATGTTGACATGTCCTGTCTCAGGACTTATGTCCTTTTTTGTCCTTTTTTTAAATGTGATGTGAGAGTTTGAGTAGAGAACAAGGAACTAATGCCTGCAGCCAGACTTTTTTTTTTTAATTGTTCACATGTACGCGCGTGAATGGACGTCCATGAGTGAACAAGAGATGTCTAGACTTTTTACTGGATATTTCTGGCAATCAGTCTACATTTTTTTTCTTCAGCATGTAGTTTTTACTGCATTAAGTACATGGTATAACAACAATCCTGCGTGATTTATACTGCGGGAACAGTGGAACACAGCAGGAATCATAAATTGGCTTCGAGTCACGCTGGGTAATGCCTCTTTGCCCCGACTTGTGCTGGAAACCACTTCCTTTCTTGCGTCGAGCACAGGACGCCAAAAAAATTAAACAGGTTTAATTTTTCGAGCTGCATCATCTCTGCACTGAGTTGCATCCATATGCATCCATTCCTTCATTTCAGGCCTGCAAAAATTCCAAAAGATCTTAGGACACTAAATTATTTTTCACTGTATAATGTTGGCATTACTGCTCGCACCACATTAGAAGACATTTAGTCACTGAGGACATCAAGCAGTACCAAGTTGTAGGGTAGTATCTCACTGGCTGTGACTATTGGGGAGTAGGTGAGACACACATTTGCAACAAAACAGGTGAATTACTCCAAATATTTCAGTTGGAATCTCACTGAATTGGTACACACCCAATTCCAATGAAGTTGGGACATTGTGTAAAATGGAAATAAAAACAGAATACAATGATTTGAAAATCCTCTTCAACCTATATTCAATTGAATACACCACAAAGACAAGATATGTAATGTTCAAACTAATAAACGTTATTGTTTTTGTGCAAATATTTGCTCATTTTGAAATGATGCCTGCAACACATTTCCAAACAGTTGGGAAACGGGGCACCAAAAGACTGGAAAAGCTGATGAGTGCTCAAAGAACACTTGTTTTTGAACAGGTGAGTGTCATGACTGGGTATAAAAGGAGCATCCCCAAAAGGCTCAGCCGTTCACCAAGCAAAGATGCGGCGAGGGGATCACCACTTTGTGAACAACTGCGTGAAAAAAAAAAATAGTCCAACAGTTTAAGAATGTTTCTCAATGTTCAATTGCAAGGAATTTAGGGATTCCATCATCTACAGCCCATAATATAATCAGAAGATTCAGAGAATCTGGAGAACTTTCTACACCTAAGCGGTAAGGCGAAAGCCAACATTGAATGCCCGTGACCTTCGATCCCTCAGATGGCACTGCATTCAAAAGCGACATCATTGTGTACAGGCTCTTACCTGCGTAGGCTCAGGAACACGTTCAGAAAACCACTGTCACTTACCAGCGCAAAGTTCAAAAGCCAGCATCTGTGATGGTAAAGGGGTGTGTTAGTGCCCATGGCATGGGCAGTTTACGCATCTATGATGGCACCATCAATTCTGAAAGGTACATCCAGGTTTTGGAGCAACTTATCTGCCATCCAAGCAATGTCTTTTTCAGGGACGTCCCTGCTTATTTCAGCAAGAAATTGCCAGGCAATATTCTGCACATGTTACAACAGCGTGGCTTCATAGTAAAAGAGTGCAGGTACTAGACTGGTCTGCCTGCAGTCCAGACCTGTCACCCATTGAAAATGTGTGGGCATTATGAAGCACAAAATACAACAATGGAGACCCTGGACTACTGAACAACTGAAGTCATACATCAAGCAAGAATGGGAAAGAATTCCACCTACAAAGCTTCAACAATTAGTGTCCTCAGTTCCAAAACGCTTATTGAGTGTTGTTAGAAGGAAAGGTGATGTAACACAGTGGCAAACGTACCTCTGTCCAAGTTTTTTGAAATGTGTTGCAGGCATCCATTTCAAAATGAGCAAATATTTGCACAAAAACAATAAAGTTTATCAGTTTGAACAATAAATATCTTGTCTTTGTGGTGTATTTAATTGAATATAGGTTGAAGAGGCTTTGTAAATCATTGTATTCTGTTTTTATTTACATTTTACACAATGTCCCAACTTCACTGGAATTGGAGTTGTACTTCCAACACGTGTTGTCCCAAAATTAGTCACTTCAGAGTGATCAATTATGAAAAGCTAATTTGTTAGGAAACATTTGACACTAGTCTTGTCAATGTATTCAAAACTTGATATACAATGCCCTCCAAAAATAATGGAACATTTGGTATTTCACACATTTTAATTTGTTTATGCCTTTTCAAATACAAAAAAAAAAAAAAAATACAAACAATACAAAAAATAAAAATTTCTAAAATTTTCTTCCTTAAACTCAAACTGAAAGCAAATCTCTACACCTTGATAAAAAACAATTAAAAATGTACAAGCCAAGATGATGAGTTGCATTAAGCAATGAGCACTTTGGTAAATTCCTATAAATAGTCAGTTTTATTGCCAGTATTCTTCAGATAAGTCCTTACTCTAGTTAAGGGTCATGGGCATTGGAGCCTATCCCGGTGGTCATAGGGTTTGAAGTGGGTTACACCCTGGATAGGATGCCAGTCTATCGTAGGGCCCAGGGAGCAATGTGCATGTCCTTTTCAATATTTCATTGTGGAACACTGTTTTAATAAACTTTCACTAATATCAATAATATTCTCACAAATTTGTTTCCAGTTTCCATCTGAAGATTACATACACTCACCTTGGACTTGAATGTCATGGTAACTTTGAGCTTTTATTTGTTAGCTGTCCTTTTGCCAGTGTGGAATAATTGTACAGCATACATGCTGAATGACTTAAAAAAAAAAAAAAAAAAAAAGAAGAATTGGGTGCAAAATGTTGAATTTCTTTTGGATCTTCTCTAATGTACACAGGGTCAAAATTCTACACTCAACAAAAATATAAATGCAACACTTTTGGTTTTGCTCCCATTGTATGAGATGAACTCAAAGATCTAAAACTTTTTCCACATACACAATATCACCATTTCCCTCAAATATTGTTCACAAACCAGTCGAAATCTGTGATAGTGAACACTTCTCCTTTGCTGAGATAATCCATCCCACCTCACAGGTGTGCCATATCAAGATGCTGATTAGACACCATGATTAGTGCACAGGTGTGCCTTAGACTGCCCACAATAAAAGGCCACTCTGAAAGGTGCAGTTTTATCACACAGCACAATGCCACAGTTGTCGCAAGATTTGAGGGAGCGTGCAATTGGCATGCTGACAGCAGGAATGTCAACCAGAGCTGTTGCTCGTGTATTGAATGTTCATTTCTCTACCATAAGCCGTCTCCAAAGGTGTTTCAGAGAATTTGGCAGTACATCCAACCAGCCTCACAACCGCAGACCACGTGTAACCACACCAGCCCAGGACCTCCACATCCAGCATGTTCACCTCCAAGATCGTCTGAGACCAGCCACTTGGACAGCTGCTGAAACAATCGGTTTGCATAACCAAAGAATTTCTGCACAAACTGTCAGAAACCGTCTCAGGGAAGCTCATCTGCATGCTCGTCGTCCTCATCGCGGTCTCGACCTGACTCCAGTTCGTCGTCGTAACTGACTTGAGTGGGCAATGCTCACATTCGCTGGCGTTTGGCACGTTGGAGAGGTGTTCTCTTCACGGATGAATCCCGGTTCACACTGTTCAGGGCAGATGGCAGACAGCGTGTGTGGCGTCGTGTAGGTGAGCGGTTTTCTGATGTCAATGTTGTGGATCGAGTGGCCCATGGTGGCGGTGGGGTTATGGTATGGGCAGGCGTCTGTTATGGATGAAGAACACAGGTGCATTTTATTGATGGCATTTTGAATGCACAGAGATACCGTGACGAGATCCTGAGGCCCATTGTTGTGCCATACATCCAAGAACATCACCTCATGTTGCAGCAGGATAATGCACGGCCCCATGTTGCAAGGATCTGTACACAATTCTTGGAAGCTGAAAATGTCCTAGTTCTTGCATGGCCGGCATACTCACCGGACATGTCACCCATTGAGCATGTTTGGGATGCTCTGGACTGGCATATACGACAGCATGTACCAGTTCCTGCCAATATCCAGCAACTTCGCACAGCCATTGAAGAGGAGTGGACCAACATTCCACAGGCCACAATTGACAACCTGATCAACTCTATGCGAAGGAGATGTGTTGCACTGCATGAGGCAAATGGTGGTCACATCAGATACTGACTGGTATCCCCCCCCCCGAATAAAACTAACTGCAACCTTTCAGAGTGGCCTTTTATTGTGGGCAGTCTAAGGCACACCTGTGCACTAATCATGGTGTCTAATCAGCATCTTGATATGGCACACCTGTGAGGTGGGATGGATTATCTCAGCAAAGGAGAAGTGCTCACTATCACAGATTTAGACTGGTTTGTGAACAATATTTGAGGGAAATGGTGATATTGTGTATGTGGAAAAAGTTTTAGATCGTTGAGTTCATCTCATACAAAATGGGAGCAAAACCAAAAGTGTTTCATTTATATTTTTGTTGAGTGTACATACAGGCTCAAATATATACACAGTAAATTTTGTTGCAGAGTAAATTTACTCTGCTGGGATAACATTTGGTCCTAGTCTAAATAGAGTAAAATACACTCTATTATAGAGTGAAATCAGCTCTACTGTCTCGTCAAATCAAGTGTACCTACTCCAATAAGAGTTGATTTTACACTGTGGTAGAGTATATTTAACTCTATTTGGACTGGGACCAAATGTTATCCCGGCAGAGTAAATTTTACTCTGCAAAATTTACTGTGTACATACACCCTCACTAATTTATTTGAGCTCTGATTTGTAAGCTGCAACTTGATCAAACACTATCAAAATTTAATTGTTCCCCTCTTGAACCACACCTCAGTGTTCCACCGTGTTTCAAGAAAAACAGTTGAGTCATTTTTGAGTAATCCTGCTAAAAGTCAAATGAAGGGCGAAACAAAGTAAGTGAAAGTATAGTGCTAATATCAAAAAACAGACGACATTTTGCTTGTTGTCAGAGGTATGTACTTTGAGTACCACTCTAGTATATCTTTGCATCATTGCTGTAAAACAGCAAGAACAATTTAAAAAGCTCAAACAGTTCAGATACCCTGGACAATGTATTAATGTGGAGCAATGCTGGATTGGAAGACTGCGAGATTGCTAAAATTCCTGGACGAATCACTCACATGGCAATGTGAATGCCATATCACACTTCTGTCTACTCACACTCAGGCTGACCAGCAATCCAACAAAGATGCATGAGCATGAGCCAGTTTTCAAAATTGAGGTAATGCAGACTGCTGTACCTTAAATATGCATCAACTTGCACAAATGAAGTATGCATCAAATTCTAGAAATGTATAGTTTGGTCCATAAGTATTTGGACAATTAAACTTTTTTTGGGGGGGGGGGGGGGGGGGGGGGGGGGGGGATTTTTCTTCTGTACACCACCACAGTGGAGTTGAAATTTAACTTTCAGCTTTAATTCAAGGGATTTAACACAAATATTCCATTAACCACTGAGGATGTCCATTTGCATTCAAATGCCTCTGTTTTTAGAGCCCATAAATTATCTGAGAATCCCCCAGCGTGAACTTGGCTGAGGATAGGGAAGTGTACAATGAGCTGTTTAGTCGGCAGCGACACAAACTGGATGTTGTGATTCAGGTCTATGTCTGTCCTTGTTCTCTGTCTCGCTCTTGTGACTGTTCCTGGTTTTGTTTCTCTGTTTTGTCACTGTTCTGTCTGTCTTGTGCACTGCCTGTTTTATTTTGTGATCACCTGTTCTGAGTGTTTCTGTGTCTTTCCTCAGCTGTTTTCCATTAGTGATAAACCTCACCTGTCTACAATTTGTGTGATAACCTCCCTGTGTATTTATACCCCTGTGTTCCTCTCATTCCTAGCCTGAATGTTGCTTTTGCCCTCTGAGTGTTTCCTCATTATTGTCTTCTTGTTCCCGTACCCTATATCCCAGAGTTTGTTTTTGAGATTGCTTGCCATTTTCTCTGTACTTTCACCTCATGCTCCATTTTGGGATACTCCTCCAGCCTACCCCCTCATAGATACTGTTGCCTGATTTAACTGCTCTCTGTGTACCTATCTCTACACTGTACCTGGCTCTGTCAGTAAAAACTGTTATTTAGTGACAGCTCGTCTTATCTCTCCATTGGGGTTTTCAGCCTTCCTCTCCGTGACACCAGTTAAGCAGCAGAAAATGGACATGGACGCTGTCAGGAAAGATGACTTTAAGCTTGCTTTTGGCTTGTTTTCATCTTGGAATATAATACGTGCCATGGGATTGTTTTGTAACAAGGTTCGATCAGATCGGCACACAGAAATGATCACACAGACTGCACTTTGCTAGAACAAACAGGCGTATATTTATTCCCCACAAAAGCAGTTACATCAAACACAAGTGGTTGCAGCGCATAAAATATCTCTTTCTCTCTTACCGTGACGCCTTTAAGGTGGAGAGCCAACACCTTCGGCAGAGTGCGCTTGTCAACCGGCTGGGCGTTCATACGTAACCCGCAGCAGACTCTATCGGAGCATGGCTCTGCCCCCTCTTTTCTAGTGTGTGCGCGAAGGGAGGGTGAGTGGCCATCTCAAACTCCCTGGTACACATAATTTCTTTAATCAACAGGCATCTGAAAGTTATTTCCTCTTGCAAAAACATAACAACCCCAGCTCTTCACTCCCAGTTCAGAATGACCCCAGCATGCTTCACTCCCAGTTCAGAATGATCCCAGTATGCTTCACTCCCAGTCGTTAGTGGATATAAAAACAAATTTGTGCAATCAGTGTAATAATAACAAGTACATCATTAGGGTTATTTTAAGACAGGGGCAAAACAACATAATCTTTTCTCCACACATTCCACTCTTGGTGTTTTGCACCAGTCAATTTATGTAACCACTAGCAGATTCAGGTAATGCTGGGCTCCAGCCTATTCCAACGATTATATCCTGCCATAGCATTTCCCACATTTCTTCTAGTGATTCACAAACAAAATTTTGAGTAATATAGTCTTGATTATACCTGTTCCAAACAATATACTCATATACAAAACCCGATGTTGTGGGGTCTAATGTAACATTATATTTGTTTACTCCAAAGGGATCATGAATCAACAAAATCAATTTCATCTCATTCGTTGAAATATCACCCATTCCACTTCCCGTCTTAATCGTATAACATATATACATGTAAAAATATTACAAAAAGTCATAACACATATTGCTATTACTAACACTATTAAAGGTGGCACTAAGGTGCTCCTGGCAGTGAGAGACATCCCTGAAAAGATATCCCACCAGTGGTGTGCTGATGCTTGCTGTACTAATTTTGCTACATGTTTTACCCGGTCACTGGTAATCAATGTGGATACCATGAGACTGGAGACGTTGGACTTATGTGACTCTATTAATTGCTGAATTTCCGTAGATTGTTCCAATGCGCATTTGAAATGCTCCAGGGAAAGACTCCATGGGGAATGCAATACATCCCATTGTACCGAAGTCAGCCGACTTGATACAGAATAATTAGTCAAACGATAAGTCCGGTTTCCCCAATGCCACAGGTGCACATTGTTCAGGCAGCCAGTATACGGAACCGAAGGTACCTGTGAATTATTTTTCATTGTTGCGACACACAGAGCATGTGGGCCAACTTGCCACAACATTTCTCTGGGTGTTTCCCTAGTCCAATCACAAAGTACAACCTCTGAGTCGGTTAGACATGGATTAGCATATCCAGTTTGCAGCACACAGGCCATTCCTTTATCAGTGATGTCACACATTTTAGTATCAAAAGTCGTATTGGTTTTTGGTTCTAACCACTCTCCATCCATATGCAAAAACCAATAACCAGTAGCCGTTATTACAGGTAATACCTGATATTTACAAACAACCTTTGGTTGTGTCACATTGTACTGGGTCCAATGCCCAATACACACTGTTTCATTGCATTGTGTAAATTCTGGATGTAACTTTAGCCATAAAGCATTAGTTATGTTCCAAATCCGTCTCCAATCATAGTAGTTCTCTGCAGTAACTATACGCTGGAATCGTTCTTTTTGAGCTTCTGCATGGATTGTTTGCATTGCACATGCTGTCCAATTACTTATATGTGACAAGTTTTTCAGTGAATCATAGGTTTCATTCCATAGTTTCATTTGCCATTGAAAGCTTTTCTGCCACAAATCTGCATTTTGCAATTGTCCTTCCAATGCTGTTGGTAACCACTCTCCTATCTGATGTAATACTTGAGACTGACCTGTGTTTGACAGCATGGTTCTAGTTACTTCATTCCACAGTATTTGATACTCCTAGGACAGTTCCTGTTCCTCCTAATAAAGTGTCATACCACGCTCTTCGGCGTCTTCTGCAAGTCGGAATATTTGGAAAGGTAATTTGCCAATATACCTTTGTTTTCACTGTTGCTTGTGCCAAATGAGTACAAGTATCAATTAGTGGTGCAACTTGAGTTTGTGTTGCTTTAGCTTCTTTTGGCAGTCCTCATATCATATATAGGAATGTTCTTCTTCCTTTAATTTCAGTACTGTTACTAATCCATAATTTATCCTTCAGGGTAGTAGTCCAGTTAGTTCCATTAATAGAACTACATGTTTTACTAGTCTTGTTATAGATACACATGTTCACCTTAGCACGAAGGGTGACATTACATCCCAATGTAAATACTGGTATGTGATGGTTTGTAACACAGTCTTTACATGACCATAATCTACAGTTACTGGTAAGATTAACCACTGCACAGGGGTGGTTTTCTGGGCAAGTATAATTATCTTGCGTTCTATTAACAGTAGAGTTTTTCCATCTTATTTGGAACAATGATATTTCCATCAGTTCATTTCCTTCTGTCATCCCCCAACAGCTGGAGACCATGGCACCACCTACAAGGAGGAGTATGACCCAACAGCCGACACCTCCAATTCCGGGGCTTCCACTGGTTGCCATGACGACGTTCACCTCCTGTGGTCCTTGATCGCCCGATCAGCAACTCCCACCAGGGCATCAATCCGAGCCTAGACAACACAGGGGTAACTACAGGTAGAATGACAATGATTAATCTTCTCTTATATAACACTTTGATATAGGTACATTTATCCATTTTTCTTCACCCTGATAGAGTATACTAACAGTTGCATCATTCCCTTGAGCTATAATTTCTGCCGCTTTGGGCGGTCCATTAGGTTGTTTAACCCAAACTTTGGCACCCGCTCGATCTGAGGAACCAAAGCCTTGTATTCCTCGTGTAGTTATTACTATGGGTTTTGGTATTTCTTGTACCATCCCCATTTCACAGGGTTTGATTATTAATTGAGCAATTTTATCCCCTTTATTCAATATCAGGGGTTGTTCTCCAAATAATCGACAAACCACTCCAATCTCACCTTGATAATCTGCATCTATCACTCCGGCTTGAATGGTTAAACCTTTGAGTGATAAACCGCTACGTGGTAAAATGTGTCCATATGTCTCCTTTGGACACTGCAGGCCTAACCCTGTCTTTACCACTTGAATTTGATCAGGTACCAATGTTACGGTTGTCAATGTTCTTAAATCCAGTCCTGCTGAGCCTGGAGTTGCTCTGACAGGTAATTCCGCTTGTGGATCAATTTTCCACATTTTGATGCTTTCTGTAGTATGCTCTATCTCTTCTCCTGAAATCATTCTTATCAAGGGTGTGGATCCCGACCCTATTGGCCGATTGTTCAACTGATCCACAGCAGTAGTCAAGTCCTGTTTCCAATGTCGCATAGTGCGATCTTTTGACAGCTTCCGTAGGGTCTCTTTAAGAAGCCCGTTCATTCACTCTATTAACCCCGCCGCCTGCGGGTAATAGGGAATATGATAAATCCATTCAACATGATTTTCTTTGGCCCACTCTTTTACTTTATTCCCCGTAAAATGAGTACCATTATCAGTTTGAACCTGTACTGGTAATCCATAATACTGCTGTATTATTCCCAAACACTTAAGTGTGGCCATTTGATTTGCAAATTTACATGGATGCACTACCAAGACTCCCGAAAATGTATCTACAGCAGTGCATGCATGTCTACATCCCTTAGACATGGGCAGTGGTCCAATAAAATCCAACTGCCAAATTTGACCGGGACTTTTACCACGATTTAACTGCCCATGCAAATGTTGAGGAACACCCTTCCGATAATGTTGACATTGTTCACACTCAGCTATTGCAGTTTTTACATCATCCAATTTTAAATCAATACCTCGGTCCCTTGCCCATTTAAGAGTACCTTGTATTCCCCAATGTCCTGCTTTGCTGTGAGCCCATCTGGCCAATCCTGGACTCGATTGTCTTTGTTCAGTCATTACTTTTACCAACTGGTCCGCAGCTTTATTAAATAAAGCTTCTGAGTCTTGTCCATTAGTGTGTGCATCTACATGCATCACTGTAATAGGAATTGTTTTAGCCTTTTCCCAAATGTCTTCCCACAATTCTCTTCCCCAAACTTCCTTAGAATGTATTTTCCAATTAGTGGCATGCCATGTAGGCATCCAGGTAAGTAGTCCTTGGGTCACTGACCATGAGTCTGTATAAATATGGAGGCCCTGTGGTCCTCCCTGCATGACCACCATATGCACAGCCTTCAACTCCGCCCACTGACTACTTTTTCCTTCTCCTAACTCTTCTAGGGATTGTCCTAATTGTGGGTTAAAAGCTCCTGCTTTCCATCTCCTTTTCCCTGCTTGATATTGACAGGAACCATCAGTGAACCATGCTCGACTTTTCTCATCATCTGACAACTCATCCCACTTTTTCCCCGCTTTTACAGGAGATTCTTCCAATGGTTGAACTTCAAAAGGCACCTCATCTTCCTCAGGAGTATCAGCTACTTGTTCATGCAGCAATGAAACTCCTTTTTCACCTGGTTTTACTCGTTCTGACACATACCATTTCCATTTTATTACGCTAGCTTCCTGAGCGGTCCCTATTCGGTGAGTAGTAGGATTACTCATTACCCATGTCAAAATAGGTATGTGTGTCCTCATCATTACTTCATGTCCGGCTGTTTGTGATTCAGTTTCAATTAACGCCCAATAACATGCTAAAAGCTGTTTCTCAAAAGGTGTATAACGCATACCTGCATCTGGGAGTTTCCTCGACCAGAATCCTAAAGGTTTGCGTATCCTGTTTTGTTTTTGCCATAAACTCCAATTGGCATAATCATTTAGAGCAGACACTTGAAGTTCTACTGGTCCTGATTGCATTTTTCCTAAGGACACAGCCTGCTGTATGGCTTCTTTTGCCATATCAAATGAGCATTGTTGTTCCTCCCCCCATACAAAAGAAGAAATGCCAAAAACAAGATGCACAAAAGTCCCAAAGTAGTGATAATGCAGAAAAAAGGTGCAATTTTTTTTTCATCTTCAAGAGGCGTTTTTTAAACAGGTGCAACTTATACACCAGAAAATACAGTGCTAGTAATAATAAATTCCCACTTTCCACATATAACATTTCTGCAACTAATTCATTGTAAACTTATACATAAAAAAAAAAAAATCAAGACTCAAGACAGCAGGTGTGTTTAACATTCATGAACATGACAGACGTGTCAAAATGAGTGCACACAAATCCATCATCATCTCTAAAATACCTCCCAATGGAGCTTTCGTTTTAACCTCCACCCGATTTAACATCTCACATAAAACTGGTGGAGTCGCGGTGGGAATTGCTCCAGTCCACGGCCCAGGGTGTCCCCCACGTCGCCGTAGAAGCTGGCCTATTTCCTTAAAAGTAATCCCATCCCACCCCGGGACCACTTCCTCCTGTTGAGATGCCACCTCTGCATCTCTTTTTCCTTTCCCAAAACAAGACATTTCTGTGTGTAGTCTGAACACCCCTCGTTATCCTGCCGACAACGCCAAAAATGTTTTGTAACAAGGTTCGGTCAGATCGGCACACAGAAATGATCACACAGACTGCACTTTGCTAGAACAAACAGGCGTATATTTATTCCCCACAAAAGCAGTTACATCAAACACAAGTGGTTGCAGCACATAAAATATCTCTTTCTCTCTTACCGTGACGCCTTTAAGGTGGAGAGCCAACACCTTCGGCAGAGTGCGCTTGTCAACCGGCTGGGCGTTCATTCGTAACCCGCAGCAGACTCTATCGGAGCATGGCTCTGCCCCCTCTTTTCTAGTGTGTGCGCGAAGGGAGGGTGAGTGGCCATCTCAAACTCCCTGGCGCACATAATTTCTTTAATCAACAGGCATCTGAAAGTTATTTCCTCTTGCAAAAACATAACAACCCCAGCTCTTCACTCCCAGTTCAGAATGACCCCAGCATGCTTCACTCCCAGTTCAGAATGATCCCAGTATGCTTCACTCCCAGTCGTTAGTGGATATAAAAACAAATTTGTGCAATCAGTGTAATAATAACAAATACATCATTAGGGTTATTTTAAGACAGGGGCAAAACAACATAATCTTTTCTCCACACAGGGATTAATATACATGCTGTTGGATTAAACTGCACAGTGTTTGGTACCTTACAGAAGTAAGTGAGGTCATACCGGACGTTTCCATTGCAAATGGGGAGGCCCACGGAATGAACTCAGTGGTGAAGATGATGGAATATGTCTAAGAATGATTCTAACATGACAAGTATGATTAAATGAAGTATTAATGTGTTAAAATTAAGAGTTGATTAGAAAAAGTATTAGAAAAAGTATGTTACAAATAAGTGAAATGAATGATTATATGAGTTGTTTTTCATAAAGAGTGCAGAGTCAGAGAAGAAAGAGGAAGTGAAGATGATGTTGCAAGCAGGGCAAGAAAAGCTGATGATAAACAACTGATCAAATGATTAAGATGTTGGTAAAATATGAAATGAATAATAAGGAATGAAAATGGTTGTATATGATCATATGAATTGTTTTTATGTGAAAGAGAGTTGTAATGAAATGATTTAATATGATTGATGTGATTCTAAAGAAATGATTTAAAAGTGTTAACAGAAAAGGGTAACTTGAGCAATAAGTTACTGGTAAGGAGCTGCAGAAGATTTCCAGTAAGGGAAGGAGAAGGGAGGATGTTTTGAGTTAACAGTGTCCCCATGGTAACCAAGATCATCTGAAGACAACAAGAGTCAAGCACATATATAAACTGTGAAACACCAGGAAATGGGGTTATTCTTCCAGGGAGAGGTGCTGTTGCCACTTCTCCCCTGCTACGAGGAAATCACAAGACTTGACCATCTTGTGAGCATCAATTGGAATCGTGGAGTGAGAGGATTGGAGCCATAAGAGATCATTTGAGAGAGTTTTCAACTCCCACTCAGGCCGCCCAGTCACGGAGTAGCATAACATTGGAGAATAATCACTGGCCTTAAGTCTGAGTGGGGAATGTTCAACGTTTTCTCTTTCAAGGAACATCACAGCATACCAGAATGGATTAGATCAACTTTTGGTTGATTGAAGAAGGAATAAACTTGACCATGTGGATTAACTTCCTGAAGGATTACAACATCACACAAGGATCGTGGTCAGCTAACGACTAATAGCTGATGAAGAGGAAATCAAGTTCATCGAGCTGGGGACTTTAACCTCAAAAACCTCCTTCCCTCACTCCTAGAAAAATTGTTAAGAAGTCAGTCCAGTCCCAGTCAAAGCAGACAGTATTATTGAATCAAAAACAAAAATCTCTGCCAATCATTATTCTAATTATACTTGAATTACTGTTGTGAAATTATCACCATATAACCTATTTTGATTATGTTATTGGCACTTGCAAAACCTGCAATAAATTTCCAAGCATGCAGTTAAAGTGTTAAGGCTCAGACATTGGATTTATTGATGCTTCTTAAGGTGTAAAAGTTAAAGTTTATTGGGTGTACAACATCAAAAAGGCTCTAAAAGGTTAGTCTGGTTTTAATGAAAATAACACATCCTGGGGACTCGCTGTACGAGTCACTAAATTCAAAATCTAGCAACATTCCAAGAGCCCTGATCCATAAGAGGGGAGCTGCCGTTAACGGGCGTGGCCGGTTCGTATCCTGGTTCCAGAGGAGGCTATTCGACCAGGGTGTGAGATCAGCGTCAGCGGGGTGGACGTCCGGATGGAGGCAGTGAGCGGCTAGACGAATCTCCTCGCCACCAGCTTGAACAGCCTTTGTGCAGCCCTGCCGGGTAATACCCGTGGAGACACGAAGGTCGGACCCCAGAGACGGACAGCTGGTTTTGTACACAAACACACTCATCGGAGGGTGAGCGTGTGCCGTGTGTCCAAAAAAGCGGGATCTGACAATGCTTGAGTAATTATTTTCTGAAATATCTTGAGGAAACAGTCTTTTGTGCCATATTTGAAAGTATGAAGAAATATCCTCTTTTGTTATATGAATGTGAAAACTTGTTGAGTTGTGAGGAGGGGCCTTCATTGGATTCAAATTGTGTTGTCATACAAGGGCAGAGCAGATTACTCTGCAGAATCAGCGTTGAACTATTAATATATCATCCTGGGGTTGATTCTATGTTTGTCCCTCAAGCTACCTGTCCCTGTCCTTGTCCTTGGACAACATACTTAACCTGCACTGTCCCATTCCACCCAGGTGTAAATGAATATTGACAAAGGCTGGAGAAGTATCCTGCAGTGGACTCGTGTCCCACCAAGGGGGAGTTGAAGACTCTTATTCAGTTCACCCTATGATATCTGGGGATTAGCACCAGCCTGAAGAGGCCTTAGAGCCTCTTACTTTTCCACATAGTCTGGATTTTTTGTGTTTGCTTCTTAATATTGGTACCCTTTTCATACTTACATTCATTCAGTTTATGCAGAGTACAAAGCTTCCAGAAGTGTTTTATAAGATGCCATTAGTAATGAATGATTTGATACCATGTGGACATTTTGCTTTGGGTACTGACACCATCTTTTATCTTGTACATCTTCGACAGATGTTACAGCAGTCCCAATGAAATAGAGAAATGACACAAAAAGCAATGTTTATGTCTGTATACATCAGCAATACGTTCTGGCAGAGCTAAAATTGCTTGTACAGAATTAGGAAATTATGTATGTGCATTAATAACACAGGGATTAGTTATAGTTGTGTATGTGCACATTTTCATTCTTGCAAATTCAAAGTCCACACTTGTACTTTTTTCTTTTTCTTGTGGTCGTTATCTCCAGTCTTTACATTGGATTGGTTTGCAGAGTCAGCACAGAAACATATCTGAAGGTTTATTTCAGTTCATTTTCACACCTTTGCAAATTTTTATGTCACATCACCAGTTACTCAGCATCATGTTTGAGTGCCACCGATAATGATATACCTTAAAAGAAAGATGTACTTTAGATGAAGGAATGCCATTTCCAGTTCAGTTTTGTAGAAGGCACGTGGCCAAGTCAGGGCTGCAGGAACAGAGATGTATGAGACAGAGGAAGAAAACAGGGAAGGCTGGTGACTATATCCTTCATGAAATGGGAGAACCCAGAGGAGGAGGATGGTCAACTGTTGTGTGCTTGTTCAATCCATGAAAATTGAGTAGACCAGGTAGCGAGTTGTTGTGAGTCAAGCATCCAGAGTCCCTTCTTGAACTCTTGGTTCAATCTTTCAGTCTGTCCTTTGGCTTGGGGGTGATAGCCAGAAGTTAGACTGGAGGTGTCCCGAGCAAGCAGCAGAATTCTCTCCCAAACATGGAGATGAACTGAGGTCCTCGATCTGATACAATGTCCTGGGGAAAACCGTGCAACCTAAAAACATGAGACAACATAACCTAGTTCCTTGGCTGAGGGAAGCTTAGGCAGGGAAATGAAGTGAACCATTTTAGACAGTCGATCCACAACAGTCAGAATCACAGTATTGCCCCTTGAGGGCGGCAGACCAGTTACAAAGTCTATGGAGATAAGCTGCATAAGAACCAGCAAGGGGTGTGAGGAGCCCGTCGGCGCCCGATTGGAGGACTCATGCATACCAAGCCACTCCTCCAAAGCCACCTTAATTGCCAACTGTTAACGGTCTCCGATGTTATAATTGCATTCGGCAATGGTCAGTTTCTTAGATAGGAAGGCACAGGTATGCAGCCGATTATCCGAAGGATTCATCTGTGATAAGACCGCTGCCACACCCACGTTGGATGCATCATTGCTCACGTTGGATGCATCAACCTTACCCATGAACTGTCAGGCAGGGTCAGGGAGGAGCAACACGGGGGTCATGGTGAAGCTTTGTTTTAGGACCTGAAAGGCTTCATCACACTCCGGCGTTCACATGAATGGCCAGAGAGATGATGTCACCTCATGTAACGGAGCTCTGATGGTGCTGAAATTGCAAATGAACATGCGGTAGAAATTGGCAAACCCCAAGAATCTCTGAACCTCCTTGTGATTGCCAGGGACTGCCCATTCCCGCACAACCGCTACCTTGTCTGGGTCCATCTTAATCTCAGCCTTGGCTAAGACAAACCCCAAAAAACTCACCATGGACTTGTGGCACTTGCATTTCTCTGCTTTAATATACAGGTCTGTAATACGGTCTGCAACATGGAGCGAACATGCCTGGTATGTGAGTTGATGTCAGGGAAAAAGATCAAGCTGTCATCTGGGTACACAAAAACACATTTGTTTAAAAATTTGCACAGAACGGAATTAACCAGATTCTGAAAGATATCAGGTGCATTCATGAGCCAAAATGGCATTACTAAATGTTAACAATGCACAGTGGGCAACCAAGGTACAGTAGATACAAAGATAACATACAAGCTTGAAATCATAATTAAGTGTGGTTTTGCTCTGGGGTAACAGTTATAACGAGGGATGAGCGAGTGCACCACTATCTGTATCTGTTCAACCATCTAAATTATCTGTATCCGTATCTGTGCTCATAGTGGGCGTAGTTGTTGTGTAGTTGATCAGAAGTTGCTATATTTATTATTTATTTGAAAACTATTTACAGAACAGCCTCAAAATTGAGATTCAAATCAATGTTTTTGATAACAAAAGTTTTTTTTATGAACTTAGAACATGAGTATTGTTAAGTCTATGAATTAATATTTACAGAACAGCCTCAGAATTGAGATTCAGTGTTTTTTTTTATCACAGTAGTAAAGGAACTATTTATAGAACAAGTTGTTTTTTATAAACTCAGAACATGAATATGTTTTTGATCACAATAGTAAAGGAACTATTTTACAGAACAAGTTCATGAAATCAGAACATGAATATTCTTAAGTGTATGAATGAATAACAGAACAGCCTCAGAATTGACATTCATTGTAGTAGGAAATTATGAACTACTAAGTATTGATGAACAAGAGTTGTCATACTCAATACAACGTCCTTTTTTAAAAACTTTTATGATCAAACTGTGATTTTTTTTTTTTCCAATTATTTATTTATTTTTACTACCTAATGTTCTTGGCATTTTTTTTCCACACAAACCTAAACAATATTGATTAAGGTGTGTCTGTGTGTGCAAGACTGTGTGTACATGTGTGTCTGTGTGTGGATGTGTGTGTGACTGAGTGACTGTGTGAGAGCGAGAGACAGAGGTTGTTGGACTGACGAATTTATTTTTATGAACTGCAGTGAGAAAGTGTCAGATACTGCATGCAGCAGTATTGAATAAAATATTAATATAGGCTACTTTGTGTGTTCAGCTCCATCAATCAATCAATCAATATATATATTATATATATATAATATAATTATATAGCGCCAAATCACAACAAACAGTTGCCCCAAGGCGCTTTATATTGTAAAGCAAGGCCATACAATAATTATGTAAAACCCCAACGGTCAAAACGACCCCCTGTGAGCAAGCACTTGGCTACAGTGGGAAGGAAAAACTCCCTTTTAACAGGAAGAAACCTCCAGCAGAACCAGGCTCAGGGAGGGGCAGTCTTCTGCTGGGACTGGTTGGGGCTGAGGGAGAGAACCAGGAAAAAGACATGCTGTGGAGGGGAGCAGAGATCGATCACTAATGATTAAATGCAGAGTGGTGCATACAGAGCAAAAAGAGAAAGAAACAGTGCATCATGGGAACCCCCCAGCAGTCTACGTCTATAGCAGCATAACTAAGGGATGGTTCAGGGTCACCTGATCCAGCCCTAACTATAAGCTTTAGCAAAAAGGAAAGTTTTAAGCCTAATCTTAAAAGTAGAGAGGGTGTCTGTCTCCCTGATCTGAATTGGGAGCTGGTTCCACAGGAGAGGAGCCTGAAAGCTGAAGGCTCTGCCTCCCATTCTACTCTTACAAACCCTAGCTAGCTACATGTGTGTAAGTGGTCTGTAAGACTATTTATTTTTTAATGATCCGTGTGAACTTGGTGATTCATGCAAACATCCAGTGATGGCAAACAGGGAAATAATATGTCAGCCTTTTTCACTGCATTCTTCTCAAAAGCACCACGTTCAGTAGGAGCAAAGTTTTCCAACTGACTTTATATTACCAGCCAAAGTTAGAGCAAACAAACGGTTAAAAAAACAACAAAAAAAAAACGACCGTAATGTAGGCAGGGGCCGTCGCGACATGAGCCATTTTCAGCTCTGTCTTGTCAAATGTATCACGTACGATAGGAAACAAGTTCACCAAGGCACTGTACATATCATACAAACCGAAAAAGAGGCGAGCTGAAGAAAACGTAGGTAGAATCAAGCCAGACACAGAGAGAGGGATCCTGTCTGTGTGTGTGAGAGAAGCTGCAGACAGACGTGTCTGTGTAGGGAGGGGCGGGCGCTATATGTGACTGCCCAGGCATAGAGCGTGAAGACAGTCAGTTACCCAATGAGAATTTTCCTTCAGCACGAGCACAGATATTGATGAGTTTTATTCATATCATGCTCATACTCATAAAAAATACTTTATCCCTACCGGATACTCATCTAAAAGAAGTATCCGGCTCAACCATAGTTATAACTAGTGCTAGACCAAGTTTATACTCAACTCGTGATTTTTATATGGGTCGTGACAAGAAGCACTTGAACTTTACATCCAAGCCCAGTTTCTTTCTCTCACTTGTGATCTTCAAATGGCATAATAGTGATGGATCCTGACAGGTGTCACATTAAGCATTTTTTTTTTTTTAGAAACTGACAAGTTTGAAAAATCCTCGATCTGACATATTCAAAGCCTCACCTTAACCTTGCACTTTCTGTGTTTTGTCGGGTTTTGTTACACTCCATATTTTCAGAGCATGACAACTGCATAAGAGGAATGAATGAGTTTGCACATTCAGGGGAAGCTATTCTGTTATGCTTTGATCAGATCAGTGACAGACAGCAAGGCCCATCTCTCTTGGGATACCCGATTTCAAATCTCAGGGGAGAGTGCTCCACAAAGATTCCCTTGTGTGCATGTACATGCTGTCTCGTGCAAATGATTGACTCTGTCAATGCACGTGTGTGACATGATGCCACATCCACCAAGACATGTCTCGAAGTATCCCATCAGAGCAGCACAGGGCCTTGCACATGCCCAAACAGCCTCAACTGGAGCCTTCCAGCTGACTGACATGAAACGAAACAAGCTAAATCAAACGAGTTATGCCAAAGTCTTTTTCTGTCACAGTCAAATCCAGCGGCACTTTATTCTCTTTTTTCATTTTGATTGTCCGCTTGTTGGTTTGGATCACTGTTAGACTGTTTGTCATTCTTTAACCCTCTGGGGTCCGAGGGCATCGTTTGGACAGTTCACTCACCTGGCATAAATGTTTTATTATTGCTGTTAACAGCTCTACCTGCATCCCACAATCAAGTTTTATGTCTCTTTTTTTTCAGGACAACCTGTGCTTTCAGAATATATATGTTTTTGTTGTGTTTTATAAGTGTAATAAAGGTTTACAAACCAAAATAGGCAAGGAAAAAATAAAGAGAAAAATAATTTTCCACACACATTTATTCAAAACACACAGCAGACTATAATAAACAACTGTTTTGACACTTTATAAAGGTAATTTGAGGTCTTGTGTGAAAGACTGTACAAGAGAAAGGTTCAAACAATAAACACAAATGCACATTTTGAACAATATATCCAAAATAGTCTATGCGTTTTGTTGTCCATTGATATGGTAAACAGTGCTTTATGCAGAGAAAGCCACATAGTTATCCAGTAACATTCACATGCAAACTAGTGGAGCAATTCTGATAGTTATACACTCTTTGTTTGAGCACGTGAGATTGTCATCAGAGGCTCTCCGTGTGTGCTCCTGCTTTCACTGATCGCTGTGCATAATGGCACAGGGCACACTGAGTATGTACTAATAGTATGTACTCATTGGAACACCCAGGGGGCTATTCAAACAGGCCAACTAGTAACATATCACTACTGAAAATGATCTTTGGCTTTTCACATGACGTAAATCTGCCCTACGATTGGATTTTGGAAAACCATGTGACGGTGAACCAATTCCGATTGGACACTCACATTGCACACGTCATCACACAGCTTCTATGAGGAGTACAAAGATGGCCGATGGCTGGCTCGAAAGTCTGCGGAGTTAACTTTTCAGCAATAAAAGAGTAAGTTTCTATGTCATATAATTCAAAAATTAAAGCTTGGTCTTATCCGTCGTATACGACGGTCTCTGCCCCAGAGGGTTAAAAAGTGGCTGCTATACAGGAGATCAAATGCTCACATGGAATTTCTCCAAAAATAGCCTCTCCAAGGGTTTGTTTTAATTTTAATGATGTCCATATTAGAGAGCTTGGTGGGAGTTTACTCCCACTGTCTCCTCATGTCTCTACACCAGACTATTCCCAAGTATCAGACAGCTGGTGATGGATGGCTTAATTAAGGTGAAAGACAATGAGTGAGTGCTTTTCATTGTGTTTGGTCTCAGTGCCTTGTGACAAAAAAAATGGATCACTCTTTTAAAAAGAGTCTCCTTGGGGAAATGTCACATATATCATTGAAACATATCTGTCTATTCCAAGTGATATATCTTAAGCACATGTACATCCTTGACATTAAGACATTTCACTCCAGTGTGTCACTCCAACAACAGCTTATAGAAGTCATTTATTTATGAGTTAGTGATCCACATTTCTGACATTTAGGACACATAGTACTTAATGTGATGTTTACTAAAAAAGGACAAGGGAAGGAGAAGGGCATCAGTGCTGCCATAATTTTAATTAAGATGTAAACTATTAACTGAATGGATTCAGCCAATTACATCAAGGTAATCAACTGTGATCTGTTCCTTTGATCTGCTCTGTACAAGCATGTATGGATGACATTTAAAATGTACAATAGTGTTCAGAATAATAGTAGTGCTATGTGACTAAAAAGATTAATCCAGGTTTTGAGTATATTTCTTATTGTTACATGGGAAACAAGATACCAGTAGATTCAGTAGATTCTCACAAATCCAACAAGACCAAGCATTCATGATATGCACACTCTTAAGGCTATGAAATTGAGCTATTAGTAAAAAAAAAAAAGTAGAAAAGGGGGTGTTCACAATAATAGTAGCATCTGCTGTTGATGCTACAAACTCAAAACTGTTATGTTCAAACTGCTTTTTTAGCAATCCTGTGAATCATTAAACTAGTATTTAGTTGTATAACCACAGTTTTTGATTGATTTCTTCACATCTGCGAGGCATTAATTTTGTTGGTGTGGAACCAAGATTTTGCTTGTTTACTAGTGTGCTTGGGGTCATTGTCTTGTTGAAACACCCATTTCAAGGCCATGTCCTCTTCAGCATAAGGCAACATGATCTCTTCAAGTATTTTGACATATCCAAATGGATCCATGATACCTGGTATGCAATATATAGACCCAACACCATAGTAGGAGAAACATGCCCATATCATGATGCTTGCACCACCATGCTTCACTGTCTTCACTGTGAACTGTGGCTTGAATTCAGAGTTTGGGGGTCGTCTCACAAACTGTCTGCAGCCCTTGGACCCAAAAAGAACAATTTTACTCTCGTCAGTCCACAAAATATTCCTCCATTTCTCTTTTGGCCAGTTGATGTGTTCTTTGGCAAATTGTAAACTCTTCTGCACATGTCTTTTATTTAACAGAGGGACTTTGCGGGGGATTCTTGCAAATAAATTAGCTTCACACATGTCTTCTAACTGTCACAGCACTTACAGGTAAATCCAGACTGTCTTTGATCATCCTAGAGCTGATCAATGGGTGAGCCTTTGCCATTCTGGTTATTCATCAATCCATTTTGATGGCTGTTTTCCATTTTCTTCCACACGTCTCTGGTCTTTTGTCCATTTTAAAGCATTGGAGATCATTATAGATGAACAGCCTATAATTTTTTGCACCTGCGTATAAGTTTTCCCCTCTCCAATCAACTTTTAATCAAACTACGCTGTTCTTCTGAACAATGTCTTGAATGTCCCATTTTCCTCAGGCTTTCAAAGAGAAAAGCATGTTCAACAAGTGCTGGCTTCATCCTTAAATAGGGGACACCTGATTCACACCTGTTTGTTCCACAAAATTGACAAACTCACTGACTGAATGCCACACTACTATTATTGTGAACACCCCCTTTTCTACTTTTTTTTTACTAATAGCCCAATTTCATAGCCTTAAGAGTGTGCATATCATGAATGCTTGGTCTTGTCGGATTTGTGAGATCTACTGAATCTACTGGTACCTTGTTTCCCATGTAACAATAAGAAATATACTCAAAACCTGGGTTAATATTTTTAGTCACATAGCACTATTATTCTGAACACTACTGTATGTAGTTTTTTGCAAAACATATCAACCCCAAGCAAATGGAAATACCCAAATGAACAACAATGACACAAAGATGTGTTGAGCAACTATTGCAGAAGTAGTAGGGAAAACCACTTCAAATGTATGATATCTGGAGAGAGGAAGAAAGACTTGGTGGTAAATGAGGAAGTACAGCAAAACGCAATAACAATAAGGTTGGCCTAAAAGGATCTGGGATAGTTTGCTGGAGTATAAGGATCATAAAGTCAACAGACAGTAACAAAGGCTTAGGACAAGGAATATGATGAGCTTTGTTTGAAGTTAAACATTGAGTATGAAGAAAATGACACTTTAATTCGCAAGACAGAGGAGCTGAGCAGGGAATGTGTAGTGGGATTGGGTGATAAAGAATGCAGACAGAAATGTGCTCATAGATGGGAGCATGTATTGAGAAGTTGGAGGAAGTATGCTGATGTGCTGATGACGTGCTGATGAACTGATAACATGGCAGGGACAGAGATTTTCATGATGTAAGAGTAAGTCAGTAAAGAGATGTGACAGATTAGGAAGGATGAAGAAAAGACAATTGTGATTTTACAAGTGCCATTTGTGAATGCATGACAGCTTTTCCAACGCAATCCCATGCCTGAGGGATCAGAGATTACAGGTGTTCATCTCAGACTTCATCTCTTTCCCTTTACGCAATCCTTCAGATTCCTTGACTCATTTAATGATATTATGCATTGTACAACCCCAATTCCAATGAAGTTGGGATGTTGTGTGAAATGTAAATAAAAACAGAATATAATGATTTGCAAATCCTCTTCAACCTATATTCAACGTTGGGGAGGATTACTTTGAAAGAATACATGTGGATTACATGTACCGTATTTTCTGCACCATAAGGCGCACCTAAAAGCCTTAAATTTTCACAAAAATCGGCCGTGCACCCTATTATCCGGTGCGCCTTATGTGCACACTGAATTACAAAATCTGTAAAAATGTCCAACGTTGTCTATGACCATCAGAATTTCCCACTGACACAGGGACGTAATATGTAAAGTACGTACGCTGGCATCGTAGAGTACGTACCTTGGCAGTGATAAACCAATCGGAGAACATTACGTAATACATAAAGTACGTATGCTGGTAGCGTAGATTTTGTATGCTGCCAGTGATAAACCAATCAGAGAAGAGTCCGTGAGTCCATGGTACATACACTTACCTCCGCCACTCCTCCGGTAGTTACCGTATACTACAGGTATCCTGCAAAACAACATTTGTTTGTCTAAGGACCCCCGCAAATGGTGCCAGCGAAGAGACATGCTTACAAGGCACAATTCAAACTGCAGGCTATCAGTTACACAGTTATTCATGGGAATAGAGCAGCTGCGAGAGGAAACAAGAAAATGAACTGTGCCAAGTTAAAAAGACCAAATGGAGTTTCCGTGGAAACAAAGCAAGGTGGCCACAGCTAGAAGACCAACTCGAGCAATGGGTCATTGAACAAAGAACAGCCGGGAGAAGCATCTCTACAGTCACCATTTGGCTGAAGGCAAAAATGATAGCGATGATGAGAGGGAAGATGAGCGGGAACCTGACGTGTTTGATGGCAAAATTGCCCATCTGTTCAATTCAGACACAGAAAATGAGGACTTCGATGGATTTGTGACAGAACCATAATAAAAAATAATGTGAGTACCATATTGTTAAATACCGGTAGTTCAAAGTTGTTAAAAAGTTCAAATAAACTCACCGTTTTGCTTCTGACCTTTTTTTTTTTTTTGTAGACTATATGTTTTAGCGTGCGCCTTTTGTAAGGGTTAAGTACCCACTAACTGAGGGCGCGCTTTATAATCCGGTGCGCCTTATGGTGCAGAAAATACGGTATGTATGTACATACATTTGGATTAATTGTAATCTGATTACTTTTGGATTATATTTCAAAGTAATCCTACCCAACCTTGCCTATATTCAGTTGAATACACCACAAAGACAAGATATTTAATTTTCAAACTGATAAACTTTGTTTTTTTTTGTTTTGTTTTTTTTGCAAATATTTGCTCATTTTGAAATGGATGCCTGCAACACGTTTCAAAAAAGCTGGGACAGTGGTATGTTTACCACTGTGTTACATCATCTTTCCTTCTAACAACACTCAATAAGTGTTTGGGAACTGAGGACACAAATTGTGAGTGTCATGACTGGGTTAAAAGGAGGATCCCCAAAAGGTTCAGATGTTCACAAGCAAAGATGGGGCGAGGATTACCACTTTGTGAACAACTGGGTGAAAAAATAGTCCAGCAGTTTAAGCACAATGTTTCTCAACATTCAGTTGCAAGGAATTTAGGGATTCCATCATCTACAGTCCATAATATAATTAGAAGATTCAGAGAATCTGGAGAACTTTCTATACATAAGCGGCAAGGACGAAAACCAACATTGAATGCCCGTGACCGTTGATCCCTCAGGCGGCACTACATTAAAAACCGACATCACTGTGTAAAGGATCTTACTGCGAGGGCTCAGGAACACTTCAGAAAACCATTGTCAGTTAACACAGTTCATCGCTACATCTACAAGTGCAAGTTAAAACTGCCATGCAAGCGAAAGCCATACATCAACAACATCCAGAAATGCCACCACCTTCTCTGGGCCCGAGCTCATGTGAAATGGACAGATGCAAAGTGAAAAACTGTGCTGTGGTCTGATGAGTCCACATTTCAAATTGTTTTTGTAAATCATGGGCGTCATGTCCTCCGGACAAAAGAGGAAAAAGACCATCCAGATTGTTACCAGTGCAAAGTTCAAATGCCAGCATCTATGATGGCATGGGCAACTTACACATATGTGATGTTACCATCAATGCTGAAATGTACATCCAGCTTTTGGAGCAACATATACTGCCATCCAAGCAACATCTTTTTCAGGGATGACCCTGCTTATTTCAACAAGACAATGCCAAGCCACATTCTGCACGTGTTACAACAGTGTGGCTTCATACCAAAAGATTGCGGGTACTAGACTGGCCTGCCTGCAGTCCAGACCTGTTGCCCATTGAAAACGTGTGACACATCATGAAGCGCAAAATACAACAGAGATCCCGGAATGTTGAATAACTGAAGTTGTCCATCAAGCAAGAATGGGAAAGAATTCCACCTACAAAGTTTCAACAATTAGTGTCTTCAGTTCCCAAACGCTTATTGAGTGTTGTTAAAAGGAAAGGTGATGTAACACAGTGGTAAACATACCACTGTTCCAGATTTTTGAAATGTGTTGCAGGCATCCATTTCAAAATGAGCAAATATTTGCACAAAAACAATAGAGTTTATCAGTTTGAACATTAAATATTTTGTGCATGTAGTGTATTCAATTGAATATAGGTTGAAGAGGATTTGCAAATCATTGTATTCTGTTTTTATTTACATTTTACACAATGTCCCAACTTCATTACAATTCGGTTTGTAGATGAAGAAATGTCAAATTTCCTTCCAATCTTTCTTTGACAATCATTCTTTCAACACTTCCATAATTGTGTCAAAAAATAAATAAAATTGTTGACAAATTGGAGATCCTTTGCCCCTCCTCAAAGACTCAGCTTTTTGAGGATACTGCTTTTGCCAAAAATCATCATTTGAATCACCTGTTGACAACACCTTTGTGAAATAACATCATTATTTATTTATTTATTTATTTTCTCTCTCTCTCTCTCTCTCTCTCTCTCTCTCTCTCTCTCTCTCTCTCTCTCTCTCTCTCTCTCTCTCTCTCTCACACACACACACACACACATACACACACACACACACACACACACACACACATACACACACATACATATATATTAGGGCTGGACAAGGTAATGCATTATTATCACGTTAACACATTAATTGAACCAATGTGATGAGTCCCTGACACCGAAAGAGAAAAGAATTGGTGGATAAACCAACCAACATGGAGACAGGCATGGAAGTTTTACATGGCCATTTTCATCTTAAAGTACTTCCAGACGGCGTAGTCAACAGAACCAAAGCTATTTTCAGCCACTGCAAACCTGCATTTTCTTATCAACGGAGTACTTTGAGTCTTAAATATCACCTAAATGCAGCACACACTGCTGATACCAGCAAATCATTCAACGAAACAAACTGTGGCACGAGGCTTTGGCAGACTACGTTAGATGTAGCGTGTGGGAGAACTATCCTAATCCTATCGACAATCCATTTCACTTTCGCAAATGCGACAGCGAAATGGATTGCAGCAGACTTCAGGCCAATTACTGTTGTGGAGGAAGTTGGTCTGAGAACTCAGCCACATGGGGTGTGCAGCCAGTACATTCTGAGTGCCAGTCCCAAGCCCGGATAAATGAGGAGGGTTGCGTTAGGAAGGGCATCCATCGTAAAACAAGCCAACCCAACTATGCAGACTCAGAATCGAATTCCCATACCGGATCGGTCGCGGCCCGGGTTAACAATGTCCGCCACCGGTGCTATTGCCCAACAGGGTGCCGGTGGAAATTGGGCTACTGCTGGGCGAAGACGATGAAGAAGAGGAGGAAAACGTTGCCATGAACAGCGGGAGAAGAAGAAAACTAGAAGGGTGGAAATGAGAGTGGGGACTTTGAATGTTGGTAGTATGACTAGTAAAGGGAGAGAGCTGGCTGATATGATGGAGAGGAGAAAGGTAGACATATTGTGTGTGCAAGAGACCAAGTGGAAGGGAAGTAAGAGCAGGAGCATCGGCGGTGGGTACAAGTTGTTGTACCATGGTGAGGACAGGAAGAGAAATGGTGTTGGGGTCATTTTAAAGGAAGAGTATGTTAAAAGTGTGTTGGAGGTTAAGCGAGTGTTTGACAGGGTGATGAGTGTGAAGTTGGAAATTGAAGGGGTGATGATGAATATCATCAGTGCATATGCCCCACAGGTAGGTTGTGAGATGGAGAAAGAAGATTTCTGGAGTGTGTTAGATGAGGTGGTGGAGAGTGTGCCCAAGCATGAAAGAGTGGTGATAGGAGCAGACTTCAATGGGCATGTTGGTGAAGGGAACAGAGGTGATGAGGAAGTAATGGGTAGATATGGTATCAAGGATAGGAATGGGGAAGGACAGATGGTAGTTGATTTTGCAAAAAGGATGGAAATGGCTTTGGTGAATACCTACTTTAAGAAAAGGGAGGAGCACAGGGTAACATATAAGAGTGGAGGAAGGTGCACACAGGCGGACTACATTCTTTATAGGAGATGCAAGCTAAAATAAATCACAGAGTGTAAGGTGGTAGCAGGAGAGAGTGTCACTAGACAGCATAGGATGATTGTTTGTAGGATGACTTTAGAGGTAAAGAAGAAGAAGAGAGTGAGAGCTCAACAAAGGATCAGATGGTGGAAGCTGAAGGAGGAAGACTGTTGTGTGAAATTTAGCGAGCAGGTGCGAGAAGCATTAGTTGGAGGGGAAGCAATTTTGGACAACTGGAAGAGTACTGCAGATGTGGTGAGGGAGACAGCTAGGGCAGTACTGGGTATGACATCTGGACAGTGGAAGGAAGACAAGGAGACTTGGTGGTGGAATGAAGAGGTCCAGGAAAGCATAAGGAGAAAGAGGTTGGCGAAAAAGTTTTGGGATAGTCGGAGAGATGAAGAAAGTAGACAGGAGTACAAGGAGATGCGGTGTAAGGCAAGAAGAGAAGTGGCAAAAGCAAAAGAAAAGGCATATTGTGAGCTGTACACGAAGTTGAATAGTAAGGAAGGAGAAAAGGACTTGTACCGATTGGCCAGACAAAGGGACAGAGCTGGAAAGGATGTGCAGCAGGTTAGTGTGGTAAAACATGCACATGGTAATGTGCTGACAAGTGAGGAGTGTGTGCTGAGAAGGTGGAGGGAATATTTCGAAGAGTTGATGAATAAAGAAAATGAGTGAGAGAAAAGGCTGAATGATGTGGTCAGAGTAAATCAAGAAGTAAAAGAGATTAGCAAGGAAGAAGTGAGGGCTGCTATGAAGAGGATGAAGAGTGGAAAGGCAGTTGGTCCATGACATTCCAATGGAGGCATGGTCCATGACATTCCAATGGAGGCATGGAAATGTCTAGGAGAGATGGCAGTAGAGTTTCTAACCATATTGTTTAATAAAATCTTGGAAATTGAGAGCATGCCTGAGGAGTGGAGACGAAGTGTGCTGGTTCCTATTTTCAAGAACAAGGGTGATGTGCAGAGCTGCAGTAACTACAGAGGCATAAAGCTGATCAGCCACAGCATGAAGTTATGTGAAAGAGTAGTAGAAGCTAGGCTCAGAAAACAGGTGAAGATCTGTGAGCAGCAATATGGTTTCATGCCGAGAAAGAGCACTACAGATGCAATGCTTGCTCTGAGAATACTGTTGGAAAAGTACAGAGAAGGACAGAAAGAGTTACACTGTGTGTTTGTGGACTTAGAAAAAGCTTATGATAGGGTGCCAAGAGAAGAGTTGTGGCATTGTATGAGGAAGTCTGGTGTGGCAGAGAAGTATGTTAGGGTACTGCAGGACATGTACAAGAATAGTGTGACAGCGGTGAGATGTGCAGTCGGAATGACAGACTCATTCAAGGTGGAGGTGGGATTACACCAAGGATCAGCTCTGAGTCCTTTCTTGTTTGCAGTGGTGATGGACAGGTTGACAGATGAGATCAGACAGGAGTCCCCATGGACTATGATGTTTGCAGATGACATTGTGATCTGTAGTGAGAGTAGCGAGCAAGTTGAGTCTAGTCTGGAGAAGTGGAGATATGCTTTGGAGAGAAGGGGAATGAAAGTCAGTAGAAGCAAGACTGAGTACATGTGTGTGAATGAGAGGGAGCCCAGTGGAATAGTGCAGTTACAAGGAGTAGAAGTGGTGAAAGTAGATGAGTTTGTTGTGTGGGCCGCTGAAGAGGAGGTACTGCTGGCCCACCACCACCAGAGGGCGCCCTGCCTGGAGTGTGGGCTCCAGGCACCAGAGGGCGCTGCCGCCTGACAGGAGCAGCAAAGGTGACAGCTGTCACCAATCAACTGAGACAGCTGTCATCCATCAGCGGAGGGGTATATCAGCTGGATGGCATCTCCACCTCATTGCCGAGATATCGCTCAATCAAAGAGGTAACGAACTCAGCCAGTTGTTTCATTCAGAGACGTAATACTTTGTTGCTTGTGCTTAGGACACTGAAGACCCTTTTGGACGTGTTTGGATAAGTACACATATTCCTACACTTCAGTGTTGTTTTGTGATTTAAGGTGGAGGTGGTATTTCCACCTCACGTGTTGCTGGGTGCAGCCGCGCCCACACCTGACTGTTTTTGTTCCTCGCCAGCAGTACCGGATCCGACGAGCGGAGGCAGTGGCCACCTGGGAGTTCGGGACTTGGCGGCTCCAGTATTCCCGGGGTTCGGTGGCAGAGGAAATCGGGCTGGTTCCGGTTCGACTTGGACAGACGTCTCCTATCGTCGAGCCTGCCCACACGACACCGCTGTAATTGGACTCAATCTCGAGATTGTAATCTGTTGTGTTTGTTGTGCCTGTTTCACAACAGTAAAAGCAGTGTTATTTGACTCCTCCATTGTCCGTTCATTTGCGCCCCCTGTTGTGGGTCCGTGTTCCTACACTTTCACAACAGGATATCTCGGCCATCGTCATGGATCCCGAGGGGCGTCAACCGGCTGTTGAACGGCCAATGGAAGAACAGGGCGTGCAGGCGTCCGCGGGAGGGGTGATCGGTGAGTTGCAGCGGATCCTCACCGCTTTCACGACTCGGTTAGATTTGATGACCGAGCAGAACGTCCTCCTGAACCGCAGGGTGGAGGCTCTCGCCGCACAGGTGGAAGCGCGCCCTCCGGGCGCCGCTGTGGCTCTCCCTCCCGTCGACCCTGTGTGTAACAGCGACGTTCCACAGGTCGTTCAACGACCCCTCCCACCTTCCCCTGAAGCTTACATAAGCCCCCCAGAGCCGTACGGAGGCTGTGTGGAGACGTACGCGGATTTCCTTATGCAGTGTTCGCTCATCTTCGCACAGCGTCCCGTCATGTACGCGACTGATGCTAGCAAAGTAGCTTATGTAATAAACCTGCTTCGCGGTGAGGCACGCGCTTGGGCTACAGCGCTCTGGGAGCAGAATTCACGGCTCCTTCTGACGTATGATGGGTTTGTAAGGGAGCTCAGAACCGTGTTCGATCACCCCAATAGAGGAGAAACCGCTTCAACCGTGCTACTGTCAATGAGACAGGGGCGTCGGAGCGCAGCTGCCTATGCAGTCGACTTCCGCATCGCGGCTGCGAGGTCCGGCTGGAATAGCACTGCCCTCCGCGCCGCCTTTGTAAACGGACTGTCTTTGGTTCTTAAGGAGCACCTGGTGGCTAAGGATGAACCGCGGGATTTAGATGGGCTCATCGATCTTGTCATACGGTTAGACAACCGGTTAGAAGAACGTCGGCGGGAACGAGACGAAGGGCGTGGCCGGGCACGCGCCGTCCCTCTCCCTTCCGGGTCCGACCGCGCTCCGCCTTCCCCACGCTCCACGGCCCCTGCGCTCCGTGGGGCCACAGCTCCCCCTGCTGACGAAGCTATGGACACGAGTAGGGCAACATTTAGGGCACCAGATGCACAGAGGAGACGGGCCCACGGAGCTTGTTTTGCTTGTGGCTCGAGAGAGCACCAAGAGAGAGACTGCCCCGAGCGGTTAAACACTAAACGCCCGCCACTAGAGATTGGGCTAGGGGTGGGTCGAGACATTCACGTGGGACACACCCACATTGCCACACGACTCCCAGTCACGATCCTTTATGAGGATTTAACCCTGAAGGCCCCAGCACTGGTGGACACGGGCTCTGAGGGGAATCTGTTGGACAGCAGATGGGCCAGGGAGATAGGGCTCCCCCTGGTGGCGCTTACCTCGCCTGTACAGGTTCGGGCACTAGATGGCTCCCTACTCCCTCCAATCATGCATAAGACACCACCTGTAACTCTGGTGGTGTCAGGAAATCACCGGGAGGTGATCGAGTTTTTTGTGACTCAGGCCACCTCCCGTGTGGTTTTAGGATTTCCCTGGATGTTGAAGCACAATCCCCGGATTGATTGGCCGTCCGGGGTAGTGGTTCAGTGGAGCGAGACCTGCCATCGGGTGTGTCTAGGTTCCTCGGTTCCTCCCGGCTCCCAAGCTAAGGAGGAGGTCAGAGTCCCGCCCAATCTAGGGACGGTGCCGGTGGAGTACCACGACCTTGTCGACGTGTTCAACAAGGTTCACTCTTCCCCCCCACCATCCGTATGATTGTGCCATTGATTTGGTTCCGGGCAGTGAGTTCCCGTCCAGTAGGCTGTACAACCTCTCACAGCCTGAGCGCGAATCAATGGAGACCTACATCCGGGACTCGTTAGCTGCCGGGTTGATCCGGAATTCCACCTCCCCGATGGGCGCAGGTTTCTTTTTTGTGGGTAAAAAAGACGGCGGACTTCGTCCATGCATTGATTATAGGGGGCTGAACGAGATCACGGTTCGCAACCGATACCCGTTGCCCCTGTTGGATTCAGTGTTCACACCCCTGCATGGAGCCCAAATTTTCACCAAGCTCGATCTTAGAAACGCGTACCACCTGGTTCGGATCCGGAAGGGAGACGAGTGGAAGACGGCATTTAACACCCCCTTAGGTCACTTTGAGTACCTGGTCATGCCGTTCGGTCTCACAAACGCTCCCGCGACATTCCAAGCGTTGGTTAATGATGTCTTGCGGGATTTCCTGCACCGGTTCGTCTTCGTATATCTAGACGATATACTCATCTTTTCTCCGGACCCTGAGACCCATGTCCAGCATGTACGTCAGGTCCTGCAGCGGTTGTTGGAGAACCGGCTCTTTGTGAAGGGCGAAAAGTGTGAGTTTCACCGCACTTCTTTGTCCTTCTTGGGGTTCATTATCTCTTCCAACTCCGTCGCTCCTGATCCGGCCAAGGTTACGGCGGTGAGAGACTGGCCCCAACCCACAATCGTAGGAAGTTGCAACAGTTCCTAAGCTTTGCTAATTTCTACAGGAGGTTCATTAAGGGCTATAGCCAGGTAGTTAGCCCCCTGACAGCCCTGACCTCACCAAAAGTCCCCTTCACCTGGTCGGATCGTTGCGAAGCCGCGTTCAAGGAGTTGAAACGGCGCTTCTCGTCTGCACCTGTTTTGGTGCAGCTCGATCCTAGTCGCCAGTTAGTGGTTGAAGTGGACGCCTCGGACTCAGGGATAGGAGCCGTGCTGTCCCAGAGCGGGAAGGTCCTTCACCCGTGTGCCTATTTTTCCCGCAGGTTGACCCTAGCCGAACGGAACTATGACGTCGGCAATCGAGAGCTCCTTGCGGTGAAAGAGGCTCTTGAGGAGTGGAGACATCTGTTGGAGGGAACGTCCGTGCCATTCACGGTTTTCACTGACCACCGGAACCTGGAGTATATCAGGACCGCCAAGCGACTGAATCCCAGGCAAGCCCGCTGGTCACTGTTCTTCGGCCGTTTTGACTTCCGGATCACCTACCGTCCCGGGACCAAGAATCAAAGATCGGATGCTTTGTCCCGGGTACATGAAGATGAGGTCAAAACGGAGTCGTCGGATCCCCCGGATCCCATCATCCCGGAGTCCGCTATCGTGGCCGCCCTCACCTGGGACGTGGAGAAGACCGTCCGGGAGGCCCTGACACGAGACCCGGACCCCGGAACCGGACCGAAGAACAAACTCTACGTCCCACCAGAGGCTAGGGCTGCCGTCCTGGACTTCTGTCACGGTTCTAGGCTCTCCTGCCATCCTGGGGTGCGTAGGACCGTGGCAGTCGTCCGGCAGTGCTTCTGGTGGGCGTCCCTAGAGGCCGACGTCCGGGGTTACATCCAGGCCTGTACCACCTGCGCCAGGGGCAAGGCCGATCACCGTAAGACCTCGGGTTTGCTACAGCCGCTGCCCGTCCCTCATCGCCCCTGGTCCCACATCGGCCTGGATTTTGTCACGGGTCTCCCGCCGTCCCAGGGAAACACCGTCATCCTCACGATAGTGGACCGATTCTCCGAGGCGGCCCACTTCGTGGCCCTCCCGAAGCTACCAACGGCCCAGGAGACAGCGGACCTCCTAGTCCACCACGTCGTCCGTCTGCATGGGATACCATCAGACATCGTATCCGATCGTGGTCCCCAGTTCTCCTCGCACGTTTGGAGGAGCTTTTGCCGGGAACTGGGGGCCACGGTCAGTCTCTCGTCCGGGTATCACCCCCAGACCAACGGACAAGCAGAACGGGCCAATCAAGAGATGGAGCAGACCTTACGTTGTGTGACAGCCGCGCACCCGGCGGCCTGGAGTACTCATCTGGCCTGGATCGAGTACGCCCACAACAGTCAAGTGTCGTCAGCCACCGGCCTCTCCCCTTTTGAGGTGTGTTTGGGTTATCAGCCCCCATTGTTTCCGGTGGTTGAGGGAGAGGTCGGTGTGCCCTCGGTCCAGGCCGACCTGCGGAAGTGCCGTCGGGTGTGGCGTGCCGCCCATTCTGCTTTGTTGAAGGCCCGGATGAGGGCGAAGACCCATGCAGACCGGCGGCGGACCCCGGTTCCAACGTATCGCCCCGGGCAGGAGGTGTGGTTGTCCACAAAGGACATCCCCCTACAAGTGGCCTCCCCGAAACTGAAGGAACGATACATAGGACCCTACAAGATCCTCAAAGTCATCAATCCCGCCGCAGTGAGGCTCCAGCTTCCGGCCTCACTGCGGATCCATCCCGTGTTCCACGTCTCAAAGCTCAAACCATATCACACCTCGCCCCTCTGTACTCCCGGTCCGGCACCACCTCCTGCCCGGATCATCGATGGCGAGCCGGCTTGGACGGTGCGCCGGCTTTTGGATGTCCGACGGATGGGCCGGGGTTTTCAATACCTGGTGGACTGGGAGGGGTATGGCCCCGAAGAACGCTCCTGGGTGAAGAAGAGCTTCATCCTGGACCCGGCCCTCCTGGCCGACTTTTACCGCCGCCACCTGGACAAGCCCGGTCGGGCGCCAGGAGGCGCCCGTTGGGGGGGGGTCCTGTTGTGTGGGCCGCTGAAGAGGAGGTACTGCTGGCCCACCACCACCAGAGGGCGCCCTGCCTGGAGTGCGGGCTCCAGGCACCAGAGGGCGCTGCCGCCTGACAGGAGCAGCCAAGGTGACAGCTGTCACCAATCAACTGAGACAGCTGTCATCCATCAGCGGAGGGGTATATCAGCTGGATGGCATCTCCACCTCATTGCCGAGATATCGCTCAATCAAAGAGGTAACGAACTCAGCCAGTTGTTTCATTCAGAGACGTAATACTTTGTTGCTTGTGCTTAGGACACTGAAGACCCTTTTGGACGTGTTTGGATAAGTACACATATTCCTACACTTCAGTGTTGTTTTGTGATTTGAGGTGGAGGTGGTATTTCCACCTCACGTGTTGCTGGGTGCAGCCGCGCCCACACCTGACTGTTTCTGTTCCTCGCCAGCAGTACCGGATCCGACGAGCGGAGGCAGTGGCCACCTGGGAGTTCGGGACTTGGCGGCTCCAGTATTGCCGGGGTTCGGTGGCAGAGGAAATCGGGCTGGTTCCGGTTCGACTTGGACAGACGTCTCCTATCGTCGAGCCTGCCCACACGACACCGCTGTAATTGGACTCAATCTCGAGATTGTAATCTGTTGTGTTTGTTGTGCCTGTTTCACAACAGTAAAAGGAGTGTTATTTGACTCCTCCATTGTCCGTTCATTTGCGCCCCCTGTTGTGGGTCCGTGTTCCTACACTTTCACAACAGAGTTTAAATATTTGGGGTCAACTGTTCAAAGTAATGGAGAGTGTGGTAGAGAGGTGAAGAAGAGAGTGCAGGCAGGGTGGAGTGGGTGGAGAAAGGTGGCAGGAGTGATTTGTGACCGAAGAATATCAGCAAGAGTGAAGGGGAAAGTTTACAAAATAGTAGTGAGACCAGCTATGTTGTATGGTTTAGAGACAGTGGCACTACCAAAAAGAGAGGAGGCAGAGCTGGAGGTGGCAGAGCTGAAGATGTTGAGATTCTCTTTGGGAGTGACAAGAATGGACAAGATTAGGAATGAACATATCAGAGGGACAGCTCAGGTGGGATGATTTGGAGACAAAGTCAGAGAGGCGAGATTAAGATGGTTTGGACATGTGCAGAGGAGGGACCCAGGGTATATAGGGAGAAGGATGCTGAGGATGGAGCCACCAGGCAGGAGGAGAAGAGGGAGACCAAAGAGGAGGTTCATGGATGTGCTGAGAGACGACATGCAGGTGGTTGGTGTGACAGAGGAAGATACAGAGGACAGGGTGAGATGGAAACGATTGATCTGTTGTGGCGACCCCTAACGGGAACAGCCGAAAGACAAAGAAGAAGAAGGAAGTTGGTCTGAGAGACAGGCTGAGAACCACAACAAATGACGGTACATGTTTGCAGAACAAACATTCTGGCTCTTTCATTCATATGGCAGAACATTTAAAATAAAATTGTGTTATACACTACTTCTGAATTCATTTTTGGATTTTGCATATAACAATGTGATGAATTGCGATTAAAATTTTTAATCTGTGCCCAGCTCGAATATATATGTATATATAGCCCGAAATCGCAGCACAGTGGTTTAGTGATTAGCACTGTTACCTCACAGCAAGAAGGTCATGGGTTCGATTCCCACCTGTGGCCTTTCTGTGTGGAGTTTGTGTGTTCTCCCCGTGTTTGCATGAGTTCTCCCCGAGTGCTCCGGCTTCCTACCACATCACAGGTTACGTGGACCGGAAACTTTAAATTGTCCGTAGGTGTGCATGCGAGTGTGAATGTGTTTGTCGGTATGTGGCCCTGCAACAGACTGACGTCCTGTCTGGGATGTACCCCGCCTTAGGCTCTATGACTGCTGGGACAGGCCCCAGCCTCCCGTGACCCTTAATTGGAGTAAGCGGTTGAAGATGAGTGAGTGAGTGAGCCCAAAATCGCCCACATTTGCAACAGTTTTCTTCATGAAATCCCAGATGGATGACACTGTATAGAGAAATAGAGGAGTGACAGTATGCAGACTGCATGACAAGGGCATTCATTTTTTTCACTTTAGAATGATTATGATTCACAAACATATACATCATGAATCCGGCAGTAATTTTGAGCATGCATTAATTTGTGTGGAAAGTAACACCATTTCTGCATACATGTTAGTGAATGGGGCATTTTGAGAATTTAGACCAACATGGACTGCCTTTAACACACCATTTTTTTTCCCGTGCATCTTTCAATGCAACAATGCAAAACCCCATTATACACACATTCCAAAGACATGGCTACGGAAGATGTAGAAAAGGATGCTAGACCTGCCTGCATGCAGTCCTGACTTGTCCCCCAAAGAGAATGTGTGGAGTATTTTAATATGAAAAATGAAACAACATTACTGTTACACACCTTATAGCACATTTGCAAGAAAAACTGTACAAAATAACATTTTCTGCTTGAAATCCTCAATGCCAAATTGTATCTTAAGTGAACGTGTTGTTGCCTGAAATGCAGGAATGGATGTAAGTAAAAAATAATTAAAAATACATTTCATTAAAAAAATTCAATTAAGTTGACCACACAAAACATGAAGTATCATGGGTTAATGTCATCTATAATGAAATACAAGACAAAGCAAACCGAAGAATCACTGCATGCATTTTTTTCTGATTTGGGGTTGTACATCAGACCTAATTTTACATGACTCCTTTCACAACCTCATGTTTCCCAAGAACCAGCTAAATATCTTGAAAATGCTCATCCAAGTCTGTCTGACATCTAAAGTACTACAACAACTCGACTTGCCGGTGTAGCAGCAAGTGCATTTTTTTTCCTACTGCCATGGCATAAGAAAGAAGAAGCTTCAAGGATAAAACAACAGGTCATCTGGGAGCAGATGTGTACAACCACAGCCTTGATACACTGGACAGCAATCACCACCAGTTCAATAACACAACTTTTCATGTTCAGGAATCCTACATGCATTCATTATATTACATTACGGCACTATTCCACTTTTCTTATCCTGCTATCTTTTCTGGCAATCTCTCTGTCCCCTCATCCCTTCTTTTCACCAGTCAAATTTGTCCATCTTCCTCCCTCATTGCTTCTGCTCTCCCTCTCCATCTGTATTACCCTGTAAATAATTCCCTCTGTATTGAGAGTGATTTCTGGATTCTTCCCATCTGAAGGCACAAGCCTTGAAGCACTGTAGTTCCTGGCAGCACTTGTTTTGCACCAGTGCACTGAACCTCCCTTTGTTTTCTCCCTTTCCTCTTCTGTTGAGAGATTTTGTCGCTTTATTTTCTCAGTAACTGTGCAACATTAGATTCCACCACATCTGACGCTGTGTGTGTCCTATTCAGATGAGATATTTGTCTGCACATATCATGTGGCTTCTAATGTAAATGCACAGATGCCAGTCTAAAATATATGCAATGGCAAGCACATGCAACATTGTGAATGTAATATATTGCATATTGTCATTACTGCACAGAAAGTATTGTTCAACCACTTAGAGTTGTTTTATTTTCCACAAATTTCACTTTGTGTTGAAAACTTGCTAATATAAGGTACCTGTATTTCTGTGGTACATAACATAATTATCATGTATTTTACTGCTAGAATAGTATTTATTTTGGTGGGATTCCACAGAGAATATATGGAATATGTTCAGTAAGGCTCTGTAGATGAAAAAAGGAGGAAATTCTTGTGCATTTGGTGAAACTGGGAACTCAGAAAATTTAGTTTACGAATTTCAATTTCAAGTTATTTTCATTTATATAGCGCCAAATTACAAGAAAGTTGCCTCAAGGCGCTTCACACAAGTAAGGACTAACCTTACCAACCCCCAGAGCAAGCACACAGATGACAGTGGTAAGGAAAAACTCCCTTTGATGATTTGAGGAAGAAACCTCAAGCAGACCAGACTCAAAGGGGTGACCCTCTGCTTAGGCCATTCTACTTACACAATTTACAAAACAAATATACAGGAAATTTTGCCGGTGCGCAGGACAGAAGGGTTGCAGAAACAGATACCACACTCATCTCTGGATGGAGCTGAACCTCAAACAGAGAGAGAAAAAACAGCACCAGCCATCAGAAAGACAACAAATACATTATAATTTGTCAGCATTAAGCAACAAGAAAAACAAAATAAATACTAATGATTACTGGCCACTAGCCCTAAGCTTCACTAAAAGACCCAGACTTTAAAGTTTCCTAATAAAATTTAATTTAAAAGAGTAAAAAGCATAGTAAAATACTATGCCAGTATGCTAGCCATACGAAAGGGAAAATAAGTGTGTCTTAAGTCTGGACTTGAAAGTCTCTACAGAATCTGACTGTTTCATTGATGTGGGGAGATCATTCCACAGGACAGGGAGATGATAAGAGAAAGTACTGTGACCTGCAGACATTTTATTCACTCTTGGGACACAAAGTAGTCCTCCATCCTGAGAACGAAGAACCTGGGCCGGAACGTAGGGTTTAATTAGGTCAGCTAAGTAGAGAGGTGCCAGTCCATGAACAATTTTATAGATCAGAAGCAGAACCGTACAATCTGATCTCACAGGGACAGGAAGCCAGTAAAGAGATGCCAAAATGGGTGTAATGTGGTCAACCTTTCTCTGTCATGTCAAAAGTCTTGCAGCAGCATTTTGAACCAGCTGGAGACCCCTAATGCTGGAATGCGTAAACCGGAAAATAGAATATTGCAGTAGTCCAATCAACAAGAGAGAAACACATGAATCAGGGTCTCAGCATCAGCCACAGACAGGATGGGATGAATCCTCGCTATATTTCCCAGGTGGAAGAAAGCAGTCGTCATAAAATCTAAAATGTGGAGGTCAAGGGACACCGTAGAATCAAAAATTACCCCAAGGTTCCTCACTTTGTCAGCCTAGGCTAAGCGTTTACTGGTCAAATTGATGCCGATGTCTCATGCCTCATGCCGGTGGACCAAGAACCATCATTTCACTTTTATCAGAGTTTAAAAGTAGGAAGTTGCTAGACATCCAGCTTTTCACTGATGCAATGCAATCTTCTAAGGATTGTATGTTGATGAAATTACCAGCAGTTTTCGGCATGTATATAACTGAGTATCCTCAGCATAGCAATGAAAGGTAATCCAAAAGCGTCGCAATATGTGCCCACCACTGACTCATTGTTGTAACTAATGTCAGTATTGCTACATTATAAAGCAGATCTCAGTAAGGCAGTCTTACCTGTCCATCAAATATCCAGCAAAGCCTTCAAGTGAAATTTGTCCAGATTTTTTTATCCAAGTTCTTCAATGGAATGTTTTGTTGTCTATGTTTGTTGGCTGTGTCACATCTCAGAAGAAGCCATCTGTGTGCCAAAGCCAGGTAACAAAAGAGTGTCCCTTTGGCTTTCCCCAGCCACACTGAGGCACCTGTGTCCAAAAATATGATCAGAGAAATGTGAAATACAGCCAGACTGTTGTAGCTCATGTTCCCACACAATGCAAGTGACAGGCCTCATCTCAGTCTCCTAAAATAATCATTCCTTTGACAGAAAGTCATTGTAATGGTCCATCCCCAAGGATCCTCAAAAGGGAACTAGTACCAAAGACATTTATTCATCCATTTAGGTCACTGGTTTGTGTGCATGTACCACAAGCATGCAGTTAGAAAGGAAGCAACAGGGCCCTCATTTATGAAATAGCACATAGAATCATACAAAAAGTATACATATGATCAAAGTATACATATGGTCCTATGTATTTGTCTTGATGGGTCCTTAACCCTTCAGCAGGACCAGTATATGCACCTTTGTGTAAGGAAGAAAAGGATGTGCACTGCCAGAGCCCTACAAAATGACATCCAGCAGGCCACTGATGTGAATTTCTCTGACAAAACACTCAGAAACAGGCTTCATGAGGGTGGCCTGAGGGCCCAGTATCCTGTACTGGGTCCTGTGCTCACTGGTCAGCACCATGTAGCTTGATTGGTATTTACCATAGAACACCAGCATAGGCAGGTCCGCCACTGGCACTCTGTGCTTTTTACAGATCAGAGCAGGTTCAGCATGAGCACATGACAGACATGAAAGGGTTTGAAGACACCCTGCATAATGTTATGCTGCCTGAAACATCATTCAGCATGCCCAGTTTGGTGGTTGGGTCAGTGATGGTCTGGGGAGGCTTATCCCTGGAAGGGTGCACAGACCTCTACAGGGTAGACAATGGCACCCTGACTGCTATTGGGTATCAAGATGAAATACTTGGACCCATTGTTAGACCCTACACCCTCCTGGTGCACGACAATGCCTGGTCTCATGTGGCGAGAGTATGCAGGGAGATTCTGATGGATAAAGGAATTGATAAGTGCCTCATTTTGTTGGGAAAGTGTAGTGACACGGACCCACAACAGGGGGCGCAAATGAACGGTCAATAGAGGAGCCAAAATATAACAATTTAATGTTGTGAATGTGCACAACGAACATACAGACAATCTCAGAATATCACAACAGTCAATACACAAAGGTGACGTGTGGGCAGGCTCGAGGATAGAAGACGTCTGTCCTGAGGAGAGCCGGAACCACACGATTTCCGCCGCCCCAGAACCTGGTGAATACTGGAGCCGCCAAGTCCCGAATTCCCAGGTGATCACCGTCCCCGACTGTCGGATCTGGTACTGCTGGCGAAGAACAAAGACAGTCAAGTGTGGGTGTGTGTACACCCAGTAACAATAACGGTGGGAATGCCACCTCCACCTCACACTCAGCGCGTTGCAGTGGTCTCAGCTGAAAAGGAGCGCCGTCTTGCACAGCCTCCTCAAAAACGACAGGTTCTCCTGCAAACACTCACAATAAACAGATTTACAAAAGGCTGAGGATATTACCTCCAATGAAGTATGATATCTCGGCAACGAGGTGGAGATGACGTCTGGTCTTTATGGAGTGAGATGATGTTGAGTAGATGGGTGACAGCTGTCAAGAGGTAATGAGCGACAGCTGTCACCCCCGGCTGTGTCCATGGCGGCAGCGCCCTCTCGTGCCTGAAGCCCGCACTTCAGGCAGAGCGCCCACTGGTGGTGGGCCAGCAGTACCTCCTCTTCTGGCGGCCCACACACAACAGGACCCCCCCCTCAACGGGCGCCTCCTGGCGCCCGACCCGGCTTGTTGGGGTGTCGACGGTAGAAGTCGGCCAGGAGGGCCGGATCCAGGATGAAGCTCCTCTTCACCCAGGAGTGTTCTTCGGGTCCATACCCCTCCCAGTCCACCAAGTACTGGAACCCCCGACCCATCCGACGGACGTCCAGGAGCCGGCGCACCGTCCAAGCCGGCCCCCCGTCGATGATCCGAGCAGGAGGGGGCGCCAGTCCGGGAGCACAGAGGGGTGAGGTGTGATGAGGTTTGATACGTGACACGTGGAAAACTGGATGGATCCGCAGTGAAGCCGGGAGTTGGAGCTTCACTGCGGCAGGACTGAGGACTTTGAGGATCTTGAAGGGGCTAATGTACCTGTCCTGAAGTTTCGGGGAGTCCACCTGGAGGGGGATGTCCTTCGTGGAAAGCCACACCTCCTGCCCGGGCTGGTAAGCAGGGGCCGGGGATCGCCGGCAGTCTGCATGGGTCTTCGCCCTCGTCCAGGCCTTCAACAAGGCAGAGCGGGCGGAGCGCCACACCCGACGGCACTTCCGCAGGTGGGCCTGGACCGAGGGCACACCGACCTCTCCCTCCACCACGGGAAACAACGGGGGCTGATACCCCAAACACACCTCAAATGGGGAGAGGCCGGTAGCCCGAAGACACCTGGCTGTTATGCGCATACTCGATCCAGGCCAGATGGTTACTCCAGGCCATCGGGTGCGCGGATGTGACGCAGCGGAGGGTCTGTTCCAGTTCCTGGTTGACCCGCTCTGCCTGTCCGTTCGTCTGTGGATGGTACCCGGACGAGAGGCTCACGGTGGCCCCCAGTTCCCTGCAGAAGCTCCTCCAGACGTGTGAGGAGAACTGGGGACCACGATCTGAGACGATGTCGGAGGGTATCCCATGCAGACGGACAACGTGGTGGACCAGGAGGTCTGCTGTCTCCTGGGCTGTTGGGAGCTTCGGGAGGGCCACAAAGTGGGCCGCCTTGGAGAAACGGTCCACTATCGTGAAGATGGTGGTGTTGCCCTGGGACGGCGGGAGGCCCGTGACGAAATCCAGGCCGATGTGGGACCAGGGGCGATGAGGCACCGGCAGCGGCTGGAGGAGTCCTTGGGCCTTCGTGTGTACTGCCTTGCCCCTGGCACAGGTGGTGCAGGCCTGGATATATTCCCGGACGTCTGCCTCCATAGACGCCCACCAGAAGCGCTGCCGGACAACTGCCACGGTCCTTCACACCCCTGGATGACAGGAGAGCTTGGAACCATGACAGAAGTCCAAGACTGCAGCTCTGGCCTCTGGTGGGACGTACAGACGGTTCTTCGGACCTGTTCTTTGGTCCGGGCTCCGTGCCAGGGCCTCCCGGACGGTCTTCTCCACGTCCCAGGTGAGGGTGGCCACGATAGTGGACTCAGGCAGGATGGGCTCCGGTGGATCCGACAGTGCAGTTTTGACCTCCTCTTCGTGTACCCGGGACAAGGCATCCGACCTCTGGTTCTTGGTCCCGGGGCGGTAGGTGATCCGGAAGTCAAAACGCCCGAAGAACAGTGACCAGCGGGCTTGCCTGGGGTTCAGCCGCTTGGCAGTCCTGATATACTCCAGGTTCCGATGGTCAGTGAAAACCGTGAACGGCACAGACGCTCCCTCCAACAGGTGTCTCCACTCCTCAAGAGCCTCTTTCACCGCAAGGAGTTCTCGATTGCCGACGTCATAGTTCCGTTCAGCCGGGGTCAACCTGCGTGAAAGGTAGGCACACGGGTGAAGAACCTTATCGGTCTCTCCGCTCTGGGACAGCACGGCTCCTATCCCTGAGTCAGAGGCGTCCACTTCAACCATGAACTGGCGGCTAGGGTCGGGCTGCACCAAAACTGGCGCAGTAGAGAACCGTCGTTTCAACTCCTTGAACGCGGCTTCGCACCGATCCGACCAGGTGAAGGGGACTTTTGGAGAGGTCAGGGCTGTCAGGGGGCTAACTACCTGACTGTAGCCCTTAATGAACCTACTATAGAAATGAGCGAAACCGAGGAACTGTTGCAGCTTCCTATGGCTTGTTGGTTGGGGCCAATCTCTCACCGCCGCAACCTTGGCCGGATCAGGGGCGACGGAGTTGGAGGAGATTATAAACCCCAGGAAGGACAAAGACGTGCGGTGAAACTCGCACTTCTCGCCCTTCACAAACAGTCGGTTCTCTAATAACCGCTGCAGGACCTGATGTACATGCTGGACATGGGTCTCAGGATCCGGAGAAAAGATGAGAATATCGTCCAGATATACGAAGACGAATCGGTGCAGGAAGTCCCGCAAGACGTCGTTAACCAGGCTTGGAACGTCGCGGGGGCGTTGGTGAGGCCGAACGGCATGACCAGGTACTCAAAGTGACCTAACGGGGTGTTAAATGCCGTCTTCCATTTGTCTCCCTTCCGGATCCGAACCAGGTGATATGCATTTCTAAGATCCAGCTTAGTAAAGATTTTGGCTCCATGCAGGGGGGTGAACACGGAATCTAACAATGGCAACGGGTATCGGTTGCGAACCGTAATCTCATTCAGCCCCCTGTAATCAATGCATGGACGGAGTCCGCCATCTTTCTTGCCCACAAAAAAGAATTCCTGCCCCCATTGGGGAGGTGGAGTTCCGGATCAGCCCGGCAGCTAATGAGTCCCGGATGTAGGTCTCCATTGATTCGCGCTCAGGTCGTGAGAGGTTGTACAGCCTGCTGGACGGGAACTCAGCGCCTGGAACCAAATCAATGGCACAATCGTATGGACGGTGCGGGGGAAGGGTGAGTGCCAGATCCTTGCTGAAGACGTCAGCAAGATCGTGGTACTCAACCGGCACTGCCGTCAGATTGGGAGGGACTTTGACCTCCTCCTTAGCCTGTGAACCGGGAGGAACCAAGGATCCTAAACACCCCCGATGGCAGGTTTCGCTCCACTGAACCACCACCCCAGACAGCCAATCAATCCGGGGATTGTGCTTCAACATCCATGGGATGCCCAAAATCACGCGGGAGGTAGAAGGAGTTACAAAAAACTCAATCTCCTCCCGATGGTTTCCAGACACCACCAGAGTTACTGGTTGTGTCTTGTGTGTGAGTAAAGGGAGGAGGGTGCCATCTAGTGCCCGCAACTGCAATGGCGAAGGAAGCGCCACCAGAGGGAGCCCTACCTCCCTTGCCCATCTGCTGTCTAGCAGATTCCCTTCTGACCCCGTGTCCACCAGTGCTCGGGCTTGAAGGGTTAAATCCCCGCTCAGGATTGTGACTGGGAGTCGTGTGGCAATTTGTGTGTGTCTTACTTGAATGTTTTGATCCCCCCTTAGCCCAGTCTCTAAGGGTGAGTGTTGTCGTTTTGGCCGTTTGGGGCAGTTTCTCTGTGTGTGCTCAGTTGAGCTGCAGAGAAAACACTCTCCACGGATCAGCCTCCCCATTTTGGCCTTGTGCATTTCCCTAACAACGTCAGCAGGGGGAGCTGTTGCCCCACAAAGCGCTGCGGCTGTGGAGCGTGGGGAGGGCGGCCCCTTTTCGAACCCGGAAGGGAGAGGGGCGGCGCGTATCCGGTCTCGTCCTTCGCCTCGCTCCCGACGGCGTTCCTCCAACCGATTGTCTAACCGTATAACGAGATCGATAAGCCCATCTAAATCCCGCGGTTCCTCCTTAGCTACCAGCTGCTCCTTCAGAACCAACGACAGTCCGTTTATGAGGGCGGTGCGGAGCGTAACGTTATTCCAGCCGGACCTCGCAGCCGCGATGCGGAAGTTGACTGCATAAGCGGCTGCGCTCTCGCGTCCCTGTCTCATTGACAGCAGCACTGTTGAAGCGGTCTCTCCTCTGTTAGGGTGATCAAACACTGTTCTGAACTCCCCCACAAACCCAGTGTATGCTGATAACAACCGTGAGTTCTGTTCCCAGAGCGCCGTAGCCCAGGCGCGTGCTTTACCCCGAAGCAGAGCAATCACATAAGCTATTTTACTAGCATCTGACGCGTACATGACGGGACGTTGTGCGAAGACGAGCGAACACTGCATAAGAAAGTCCGCGCACGTCTCCAAACAACCTCCATACGGCTCAGGAGGGCTTATGTATGCTTCAGGGGATGGTGGGAGGGGTTGTTGAACCACCACTGGAACATTTATATCCTGCACAGGGTCGGCAGGAGGACGAGCTGCAGCAGCGCCCTGAGCACTCACCGCCATCTGTGCGGAGAGAGCCTCCACCCTGCGGTTCAGGAGGATGTTTTGCTCAGTCATTTGATCCAACCGAGCCGTAAAGGTGGTGAGAATGTGCTGCAGCTCACCAATCACGTCTCCTGCAGACGCCTACGCTCCCTGCTCTCCCATTGGTCGTTCAACAGCCGGGTGACGCCCCTCGGAGTCCATGACGCTGGCCGAGATATCCTGTTGGGAAAGTATAGTGACACGGACCCACAACAGGGGGTGCAAATGAACGGTCAATAGATGAGCCAAAATATAACAATTTAATGTTGTGAATGTGCACAAAGAACATACAGACAATCTCAGAATATCACAACAGTCAATACACAAAGGTGACGTGTGGGGAGGCTCGAGGATAGAAGACGTCTGTCCTGAGGAGAGCCGGAACCACACGATTTACGCCGCCCCAGAACCTGGTGAATACTGGAGCCGCCAAGTCCCGAATTCCCAGGTGATCACCGTCCCCGACTGTCGGATCTGGTACTGCTGGCGAAGAACAAAGACAGTCAAGTGTGGGTGTGTGTACACCCAGTAACAATAACGGTGGGAATGCCACCTCCACCTCACACTCAGCGCGTTGCAGTGGTCTCAGCTGAAAAGGAGCGCCGTCTTGCACAGCCTCCTCAAAAACGACCGGTTCTCCTGCAAACACTCACAATAAACAGATTTACAAAAGGCTGAGGATATTACCTCCAATGAAGTATGATATCTCGGCAACGAGGTGGAGATGACGTCTGGTCTTTATGGAGTGAGATGATGTTGAGTAGATGGGTGACAGCTGTCAAGAGGTAATGAGCGACAGCTGTCACCCCCGGCTGTGTCCACGGCGGCAGCGCCCTCTCGTGCCTGAAGCCCGCACTTCAGGCAGAGCGCCCACTGGTGGTGGGCCAGCAGTACCTCCTCTTCTGGCGGCCCACACACAACACATTTTTCATCACAGCAGCACAAATTCATTGTAATTAATTCCACGATGGCTGCACAAAATAAAAAGTGAAGTGGGGGGGGGGGGGGGGTATGGCTAGGGTTGGGGGTAGAAGTAGGGTTAATAATAGTGAGCTAAAAAAAAAAAACCCTGTCACGAAAAATTGACTCATTTCATGACGGGAGCACGAAGTAAAAATGTGAGACTGGGCTGTTTCAATGTGTTTCTTTAAATTTGTTGAGCAATATATATAAAACAGGATTATAAATCAATTTATACTGACACCTGCAAGCAAAACTGTCTAAAAAAATCACACTATCTGGAATATGTGGATGTAAAGACTAATTTATGCTTCTACAACTCTGTAACTGCATGGCCACACACAATTACATCAATGTGGGCATGAGCCCTTCCAAGTTCTCCATTGTGGTGGTGGGTGTCACAATGTAATTTACCCCTGGAATAGTAGGGGGCACAATGTGAAAAACAAGGCAGAGACTTTCTTTCACTTCTGCTGGTCATTATTTTCTGGACCAATTTGTCCCTCTGTGACCTCCACTTCTTTATACCAGTGGTGTCCAAAGACATTCCAAAAAGAGCCAAGAAGATGCATGCTTTCTTTGCAGCCCTGACTGCCACAGGTGATTTCAGTGATGAACTCATTCCATCTGTTCAAAATGATGTTAATCAGTGAACTCCCCTGCTGGAGTCAGTGGCTGCAAAGAACGCGTGCACTCTCTTGGCCCCTTCTATTATGCCTTTGGACACCACTGTTTTATACAATCATTGACCTCCAAACCAACATTATGAGCAATTTCCCTCCATGAACTGCTGGTCATTTGAACACCTTTATAGTTTTTTTCCACCACTGTGTTGTAAATTCAGTCGTTTTTGCAGACTTCTGCCAAACATTCCTCAATTTGATTCCTCATGGAAATGTAATCAGCATACACACTACAATTTTTATTTATTTTTTAATATGATGTGAAATTAAGGAGTAAAACTTGAAAAGAAGCTTGTGCAGTCTACATCGCTTTGACGTGTACCTTCAATTTTTGGGAGGTACATGTCAGATTACAGACAGGAGCTTGGAGAGGGGCTCGAAGAGGGTTTACAGCAGCACAAAGAGCTCTGCGTAGTAATGGAGTGGCAAAGATGGAGTAGCATAATTCAGGCTTAACTCATATCCTGCCCTTGACACACCTACATTCAACCACAGATGGCCATTGCAAAACATATTATGAATATTCAAAAACAAAAATGTAGCCCAAAGCTTGTAATTTTTATTGCAAGTGAGAGTAAGACCTGGAAAAGAAGCATTTCTGAAACAGATCTTGAGCTACATGTGTGCATTCACAGCAGTTGGCTAACAAAAACAACAAATTTGGTGAGTGGTGACGCTAGGTGGTGATAATGAGTCCAGTGTTGATATTGAGTCCACAAGCAATTTTATACACCACTATTTGTAATGACAATTCACTAATGGTGCAGCATGTTGCTTCTTAATTTTGACATGGGAAGGAAAGGGAAGCTTGGGATCTCCTGCTTGTTAAACCTTAAGAAACTAACTGCCAGAACCAGCATAAATCTTTCCAAAAATAATAATAATTTGAATAATTTGACATATATTTATTACTGCAGTTGTCCCAGAATTCCTTTGCACTGCTGTCTTGATAAGATAAAGTATTGTCTTATGACATTTGAACAACAAAAATGCCAATGGCCCATTTTTAAAATAAAATTTCAAGAGTGAAATGATTTGCTTCCCAGCAGTAGTTACAAGCAGGAATTCACACATTTAGAATCATGTGATCTGCTGTAAGATCTGACCCGGCTTATATGTTTAACAGTTGTACAATCCCTAATATGGCTCACAATCATGGATAAAAATGCTGGTTTTGTTGTTGTTTGCCTTTTGGCTGCTCTTGTTTGCCCATGGTTTCCACAGCAAATACAGTACAGAGCCATATTGTAATTCAGCATACGTTTTACAGCAGATGTTCACACAACTCCAGTTTTCCCCTGGAAAAATACACACAACCCCTAGTCCTCCAAAGAGGTCTCTCACATAACTATGAACCAAGACCCATGCTGTGTCGCTTCTGAGAACTGGCAGGATCAGGCTCGCACAGAGATGGTATCGCATTATTAAATGTATGAGTTATGACTTACAAGTGCAAGACATCTTTACATGTGTAATGCTGCCACAGGATATTCATTCATTTTCTATATCCTCTTACTCAAGGGTATAGATAACAAGGGCCGTGGCCTATCCCAGCAGTCTTAAGGCCTGATGCAGGGTACCCCCTCAGACAGGATGCCAGTCTATAACAGGGCCACAATGAGACAGACAAAAATGTTCACACACACTCACACCTACGGTCCATTTAGAGTCACCAGGTCACCTAACCTGCATGTCTGTGGAAGTGGGAGGAAGCCAGAGCACAGGGAGGGAACCCACGCAACCATGGGGAGAATATGCAAACTCCACACAGAAAAGGCCAGGTCAGATGCCCGCCCATGACCTTCTTGCTGTGAGGTGACAGTGTTAACCTCCAACCCACCGTGCGTCCCTGCCAGACCTGAGGGCCCATTCACACATAGTGTGAATATGTACAACTCAAAGCGACACCCATCAGAGCAGCTTGTAGGAGCGAATCACGAAACATTGCGCTGATGGGCAGGTATGCACGATGCCGGTGCAATGGTTTGTGCATGCAGGAACACAGTGCCACCAGCTGCACAATGTGTAACCACATCATGCAGCTGCTGTGAAGAAAAAAAAAAAAAAAAAACATTTTTAAACATACATGCTGCATTGGTTTTGTGCACACAGGAACACAGCAGATTTTCACAGCAGCTGTGCAATATGCTTTCACGTCGCAAAGCTGCTATGAAAATAAAAATAAAGAAAATAAATAAATAAATTACACGCCACCCACAGGTATTGAACCTATGCCAAAAGCTCCAATTACCAGTCACAAACTTTACCACTGAGCTACGATCACTGTCCTGTAAAACCTCTGGGAAACTGCCTCATATCAGGAAGGACAGGGAAAAAATATACAAAAAAATAAAAATACTGTACTGCAAACCATATAAAAACACCACATTTTATTGAATATTTCTTATCAAGCAGGCAATACAAATATGATCCTTCTGTTCCTCTGTAGATGATCCATAGTCACAGACATACAGTCATGAAATGACATGAATGATGAAGCAGTTTGCTCTTCTCATGTCCACATGAGATGAGATTTATTGCCATTGTCATTACACGAGTGCAACAACGAAATTACGTTTACACTCCAGTTACCTCACAGAAAATACAGCAATTAATCCACAATTATTACTTGTTTACCGTAATAATGGCACACATCAAAATTAAAGACAGCACATATACATTTGACATTGTTTATGTGCACTAAACATGAAGCAGTCCATCATCCGAATTCAGGCAAAGTGGGTGAAGGCTGCAGCAGGAGGGGCCCGTGCCGCCCAGCTTGTGGAGTTGAAGGCTGCAGCAGTAAAAACCACGCTGCCTTCGATGTGGCAGGAAGGAAGCCAGGGTAAGGGGAGTGGAGAGACACGGGCGGAGGGGGGGGTAATAGGGATGGAAGGAGGGAGACATGCGTAGTGTGCAGATGAGTTACGTTTCTGTCAGTTTTTGTCCGTGTGTGCATAAAGTCTGACATTGCTAGGCAACAGCAGGCGGGGGGGGGGGGGGGGGGTAGATAGATGAGAAGGAGGAGCCGAATTTCTTCACCAAGGCTGTAGATCCTTCTGGGGGAAGAGCAGGGCATTTCACTTTCAGGAGCAGATAAGGCTGCCATGCTTTGTTCAGTGGAGAGATACTGATTTCCATTTACTGCACCTCTGACTGTCTAGAGTGTTGTGGGCTGGGGTGTTTGGCTGGCTTGGTTTTTGTTTTCTGTTTCTCCCACCAGGTGGTATGCATTCAGGACTGAGTGGCTGAGCATTAGGACCTCACCCTGAACACCTGAGGCTTGTTTTCACATGCAGGTCATCAGGACTCACAGCTGTGGTGTATTTTGTCTTGATCAGAGATTGCTGCATTTAAACCTTGAATGCACAGTGTGTGATTGCCAGAGACTCGACCTTGTGAGCAGACGTGTGAGATCGACATCAGGAGAACAATCTCACCATCACGGATGCAGAGACCGCTCCAGGTTTGACGCCACAGTCTGTGAAGGAGGATTGGGTGAGGTCTCACGCTCTTCAGCACACTTCCTGAGGTAATTCGGTTTTTGGTGACTTTTATGAAGTAATGACATTGGATTTGGTGTCCCTCACACTTTGTGTTAGTGAGCTGTCACGTTATGCTAATTGTCTAATCAGCTTCTGCTGCAGTGGAGATTTGAACTGAGTTGTTCCGTGCCTGCAGGGTAAGAAGCTGATGTATAGATTTAAGCCAGGAAGTGTTTGCTGATTGCGTGCACCTTTGAGTTGTGTCTCTCTGTGTGGAGTTGGACTCACCTCATGTTTTCTTTCTTCACAGACTTGGTTTGTCGCGGCCACCTGGGGGGTGTCGGCGGGGTC